>NW_023179820.1:4213255-4313199 GCF_002007445.2 Ailuropoda melanoleuca
ATGCTTTTCTTGTTTTTGCATAGTATTCAAAATACAGGCAACCTAAGCTACTCTTACAGGAAAAGCCCATCTTCAATGGTCTTATCTAGTAAATGGCAGAATAATGTTTTATACTTTAAAGCCACAATGCTATATATTTTTAATTAAGTCAGTTAATTTAGTCAGTTAACAACTATTTGCGAAGTGACTGCAAAGGAAATGGGTAATACATTAGGTGAAGGTGAGTAAAGATAAAAGGTATTGTTTCTTATCATAGAGAATATAGTCTATTGCAGGTGACAGGTGTGGAGAAAAATGATTGCAAAATAATATACTTGTTATATTTCATATCTATATGAGGTGCAGTGGGCTTAATACCCCATCCATACATTTCAACTGAGTATGTGAACAGAATTGAGATCAGAAAAAATTAATGGATGTCAAGGACAGTTTTTAACTGATTGTTCGATAGTGTAATATCTAATTAATGTTCTTAAACTTTTACCATAAAAGGTAGAATTGGAGGAATATCAGCTGATATATATTAAAAACATCTTTTCCTTTTCTTCCCACTTTTTATTAAAGAAATTATAATGGCAACAGATGAGACTTTGTGGTAACTAGCAGAAGAAAATTGTTTCATTTCTGGAATTCATACGACATGTTTTATATTTGAAGCCAAATAAACATAAAGCATGCCAGGGTGCAAAGCTCTGTAATGAAGGTGAAGAGGAAAAAAGCAAAGACCATCCAGGAGGAGAGAGAAAATTATCAGCCCCTGCCAGAGCAGAAATGACATTAGATAAAATTCAGCAACTAATATAAACCATAAACCAAACAAAAGCCTCGTAGAATAAGGGCAAATAGTGTCTTCAAAATTAAATCTCTACCTAATTTAACTATTTCAGTGCTGTCTGTATAGTAAATTTTAAGACTTTGAACGAAGAATACAAACATTTCTTAAGCAAAGTCTGTTGCAAGAATTGGCTACATTTTTTCTGTTTTTATGCCACATAAGTGCCTCTTTTATTAAATTATAAACAACACGCTTCTCATTCTTCTATATCATGTCTTTTTATAAACTCCTAACCAAACTAATTTAGTAAATTGTATTCCTTCCTTCCTCCTAAGATACCTTACTGTCTGATTACCTCAAATACTTTTATTTTTTTCTTTAATGCATGCCTTGTTTTTATTTCATACAAGCATTTCTTCTCCATTGGAAAAAAAATAACTATTTGAATAGAGATTGAATAAATGAAAAAGACTTAAAATACATATCGATAATTACATTTATTAATTACACATATCATATTTCTAACAATACTTCCTTCGGGAACCTACTTATTGAAAAGGATTTGACCTGTTATATCTCTTGGGATATCACAACAAAAACCACTATTTATTGTAAGTTTGCTAAATTCCTCTCATTTACTGGATACTTATAGGCATTGTTAATTTAATTCTCACATCAATCATATAAGATGTATAACTTATAACCATTGTTTAAATATAAAAAAATGAGCCTTTGACAAGTCTATTAACTTGTCTGAGTCACACATTTCGGTAGGAAGTTAGGATTTAAACACCGATCTTTCTACCAAGTATATGCTTTTTTTTATGGTCTAATTAAATGCACATATAAAATGCAATGAATTATGTATCCATCAAAGGAAATGATTAGAGGAATCTGAGATGATCTCACATAGGAATTAGCCAAATTCCAAGCAGAAATAGAAGAAAAAAAGGAAAATTAGAAATTGAGTGCATGGTTTAAAAAGCTTCACNTCTGAGATGATCTCACATAGGAATTAGCCAAATTCCAAGCAGAAATAGAAGAAAAAAAGGAAAATTAGAAATGGAGTGTTTGCGAGAGGCAAACTGAGGACTTCAGAGGGGAGGGGGTGGGGGAAGGGGATAGCCTGGTGATGGGTAGTAGGGAGGGCACGTATTGCATGGTGCACTGGGTGTTATACGCAACTAATGAAGCATCAAACTTTACATCGGAATCTGGGGATGTGCTGTATGGTGATTAACACAATATAATAAAATAAAATTTAAAAAAAAAAAAAAAAGAAAGAAATGGAGTGTTTGCATGGTTTAAAAAGCTTCACGCTTCTGGAATCTAATCAGCAGGAAATGAAGCACTTACCTACTCCCCTAGAACAAACGTATTCAGATGACCACAAGCTATCCATCATTAAATTGAGAGCAATACTTGAGTTGAATGAGGAAAGAAAGAAATTAAGCAATCATTGGAACTAATTCCAGGACAGAAATTTGATGTTGGCTACTGATATATAGACTTGACTGGGAGCCATAGATCAAAAACCTACAATCTTAGGTCAGGTCCTCGAGAACCTAGAGCCTAAAGACAGGATTAAAGTGTTGATACTGTTTTGGGAAGGTGCAAGTCCAGGACTGTAAATGTGATGAAAAAGGGAAGTGAAACAAACAAAGATGAAAGCCAGCCACTGCTCTAGGTTGAGCTCCTGAACATACAGCTTGTTGCTCAGGAGAGGCTGTAACCACAGCTCAGGAAAGCCTGTGATAAAACAGTTCATCCACTCATCTCCCTCCTATAACTCAGTCCACATCAGGTGCAGAACAGCAGTAAGATCTTCACTAACCAGTGAAGTTTCAGACTGGAGATTGGAGTCAGGGTTGTGGAACACAGTCTGAACTCTTCCTTAGTTGAGGGAGTGGAAGCAAAGAACAGAGACTAACACTGCTTGATACTCTGCCTCAGGTATTATTCCTGCCCTTTATTTTGAAGAGAATATTCAATAAATATGTGTGTCAACAGAGCAGCATAATTTGGCATTCCCTTTCTCTCTTCATCTTCACACCAACAGTACGTCGATCTCATTAACCTGTTAATTCCACATCTGTGAGCTTGTTGCCCAGGAAGTGAGTTTTTGGGGTTTTTTTGTTTTTTCAAAGATTTTATTTATTTATTGGACAGAGAAAGAGACACAGCAAGAGAGGGAACACCAGCAGGGGGAGAGGGAGAAGCAGACTTCTTGCTGAGCAGGGAGCCCAATGCGGGGCTCGATCCCAGGACGCTGGGATGATGTCCTGAGCCAAAGGCCGACACTTAATGACTGAGGCACCCAATTGCCCTAGGAAGTGAGTTAATGTTGCCAAATGAGATCAAGACTGTATGTATAATTTCTTTAGCAAATGAATGCATGTTAGTTTTACCTTCATTCTCTCAAAAATATCCTGTTCGAACAAAAGCAGAGACAAATATAGGATTGAAAATGGAGTAAAAATCTATCTCCATTGTCATTAAAAAAAAACCCCAAAAACAAAAAAACAACCTCAAAGGATCTACTTTCTTGTCGTCAGTGAATTCATTAGATTAATTATTCTGGTAGGCTTATTATTTCTGTCAATTCACTATTTTTTCCCTCATATTTATCTTGGTAATTGAAATTTATTTGGAAGTCCATTTCATCCAATTTTACCAAGTTTTCCAACACATGTCCATGACATTTTTCTTTCTTGTGTATTGGCCCAAGGATTTTCTGTTCTCTTCCTCCAAACAACCCAGAGTTCTTCATTAAATATTGTAGCATTATCAAAATTTTCTGCTCTTTTCACACATGTGCACATACACACATATTTTAGGGGAATTCATAATTTAGGATAATCTGTAATCTTCTCAGAGATTACAATAATTCACCTGGTACTAAAAACCAAATTAGAAAAAAAATAAATTATTCCCTTTTCAATTACTATGAATTTCATTTCACCAACTGAGATGGGACCTCTTAGAATATTTTTACAAATGGAGATTAAGGTTAAATGAAATATTTAAACCACTTATTAGTCACTTATAAATATGATCCTTAGAATTAGCTGACTTATAGCGTTGGTTGTACTACTTTTAGCTATATATATATTTGTCTAAGTCACTTCAACTCTCTTAAGTAAAAGTCATCATTTGTAAAGTAGGTGCATGACTGGTTCTTACCTCCCTGATAGGTGAGCATTAAAGATAGCTCGGTAGGTCAGATACTATCATAAATACAGGAGGAAATGGATGGTAGAAATGGCAGGTGTAATAATAATAGCAATAGAAATAGTAGTAGTGGTGCTACCACTAGTAGTGGAATTAAGAATTTACTTCTAAAGTCCAGATGATTATTGAAGAAAGACCACTCTGGTGGTAGGTAAGGATATAAGAATAAATAAAGTTGCCCAGGGAGAAAGTGAAGAGTAAAGAGAGAGTAAGAGGAGATTGAGCTTTGAACAAGTCCCAGATTTGAGAGGAAAATGGAGGAAGAGGATCTAGTGTTAGAGAAGACAAAGACAAGTTAGGATTAGGAGGTGTAAAGACGACCTTTTTTTTTGTAGATAAAGTTTTATTGAAACTCAGCCATACCCATTCATTCACACATTGTGTATTGCTACTTTCTGGCTACAGACAGCTGTCTCACTAGGACAGAATTGAGAAGTGTTGACAAAGACCATATGACCTACAGAGCCTAAAATATTAACTATCTGGCTCCTTAAGGAAACAGTTTACAAACCTTTGCTCCAAGTAATCTTGGAAATACTGACTTTGGTACTTACAGATCAAAATATATTTGTTTTTCCTTGATTGTATTATTTGAAGACAAACTATTTGGGCAGATTTATTACTTGATTTACGTAGATACCTGTTCTCCCTTCTTCACTAATTAGCTTCTAAATTCCATAAGGAATACATTCTGTACCATGATAACTTAGTTTTAGTGTATCACTAAACAAAACCAACAGACGCCATTGTCATTCCATCAATTATGTAAAACTAGATATAATTTGAAAGTAAAAGAATTTTAACCAAATTATATTTTGGAAAAACGACTTTATGAAGTTGAATGGCTTTCCTTACCTCCTACCATTTGAAGTATCTCTTTAGAGAAAATGATTGCATTTAATTCATGGGCAATAAATCACAATTAATTTGTGAGGGTATTCAATCATTTTTATATTAACTTTTTTAATATTAGAAGTCACTCAACAAATTATCATTCAAACAATTAAGGAATGATAAAAAATTTATAACTTGCAAATATATCTAGTATCATGAGCACAGAGAATTAACAAATTTCTTTCAGTAAACACCATCTTGGTGAGTTATGGTTTCTATGGTACTGAATAAAAACATATCCCAAATTCAGTTCCATTGAATTGCAAATTTCTTTTTTTTTTAAAGATTTTATTTATTTGACAGAGACAGCCATTGAGAGAGGTAACACAAGCAGGGGGAGTGGGAGAGGAAGAAGCAGGCTCCTAGCAGAAGAGATGGGGCCTGATCCCACAACGCCGGGATCACGCCCTGAGCCAAAGGCAGACGCTTAAGGGCTGCACCACCAAGGCGCCCCATGAATTGCAAATTTCTAAGGTTATGTTGGAGTATATTGGATTTTGGAAACGCTAAAAAGTGCTTATTGGTTCTAGGCACAAACAGTATGTATTTCTCTATCTTTTAGGAAATGGATAATAATATCTGACCTTTCAGATAATTTGAGTAAGAAACAAAATTATGCGCTGTTAAAAGTCTTAATGGTGCATATGTTGCAGCTGCCAAGTTCTGAAATTTCTAATTAATGACTATGCAGTAAAAATTAAAATAATGAGCAAAATAATTAAGAACAAAGCTTACATATGGCTTATATGCTTTTAATGAGGCTTTTAGTGTTTGCAAAGACTAAAAGCTGTACCATTACTCTCATTGGGAGATTTTTATTTCATTACTGTCCTTCAGAGAGTCCGGATGTTTTCAATATGAAGGAAAGTCACATATTTCAAAAGTGAATTGGGAGCAAGTGATTTGGAAGTAAAAATAACATGTATATAACCACAAGATTAGAAAAACACCTTACCTAAGTTACAATAATGCGCTATCAAAAGGCAAATATAACCACCCTCAAAGTTTAGAATGCTTTGAATTAAGTAATATAGATAAGAAACATGATTTTAGAGGTAATCAATTTGCATTTGTTGATAACTTATAGATAGAAAACTACATTTTAGATTCCATTTTTTTAAAGATTTGTTTTTATTCATTTGAGAGAAAGTGAGTGAGCGAGAGAAAGAGAGAGAGAGAGCACAAGCAGAGGAGGAGTACAGGGAGAGGGAGAAGCAGACTCCCTGCTGAGCAGGGAGCCTGATGCTGGGCTCGATTCTGGGACTCTGGGATCATGACCTGAACCTAAAGCAGATGATTAACCAACTGAGCCACAAAGGCGCACCTTGATTTCATTTTTTTAAAGACTAAATTGATTACAAAGAAACAAACATGTGAATTAGAATTATAAAACCAAATTAAATTTTTGGAAACTCCTTGTAGTTTGGCTTAGGATATTTGGGTACTCAGAAATGATTAAACACTTTAAGTAAACTTTTTTTTTTAAGATTTTATTTATTTATTTATTTGACAGAGAGAGAGAGACAGCCAGTGATAGAGGGAACACAAGCAGGGGGAGTGGGAGTGGGAGAGGAAGAAGCAGGCTCCCAGCGGGGAAGCCCAATTTGGGGCTCCATCCCAGGACTCTGGGATCACACCCTGAGCCAAAGGCAGACGCTTAACGACTGAGCCACCCAGGCACCCCAAGTAAACTTTCTTATAAAATTATTTTTGAATGTGTTTGAATAGTAGTCAAATCTTTTGTGAAAATCACTTTTAAAAGTATTAATTAAAAGTATTGATTGTCTATTAGACTATGCCAATACTTTTTATTTTTATTTTTTAAATTTTAAAATATTTATTAAATTCAATTAATTACCATATAGTGTATTAACAGTTTCAGAGGTAAAGTTGAGTGATTCACCAGTCTTATATAACACCCAGTGCTCATTACATCACATGCCCTCCTTAAGGTCCATCAACCAATTACCTCATCCTCCACCGCCCTCCCCTCCAGTAATCCTAGTTTAGTTTCTTATGATTAAGAGTCTCTTACAGTTTGTCTCCCTCTCTGATTTCATCTTATTTTATTTTTCCCTCCCTTCACCCATGCTCCTCTGTTTTGTTTCTTAAATTCCACATATGATTGAAGTCATATGATAGCTCTCAATCTCTGATTGACTTATTTTCCTTAACATAATACCTTCTAGTTCCATCCACGTCATTGTAAATGGCAAAATTTCATTTTTTTTTTTGATGGCTGAGTAACATTCCATTGAATATATATATCACTTCTTTTTTTTTTAAAGATTTATTTATTTGACAGAGAGAGACAGCCAGCGAGAGAGGGAACACAAGCAGGGGGAGTGGGAGAGGAAGAAGCAGGCTCCCAGCGGAGGATCCCGAAGTGGGGCTTGATCCCAGAATGCCGGGATCATGCCCTGAGCCAAAGACAGACACTTAACAACTGAGCCACCCAGGCCCCCCTATATATCACTTCTTAATCCACTCATCTGTCAATGTACATCTGGGCTTTTTCCACAGTTTGGCTATTGTGGACATTGCTGCTATAAACATTGGGATGTAGGTGCTCCTTTGGATAACTACACTTGTATCTTTGGGGTAAATACCCCATAGTGCAATTGCTGGGTCATAGGGTAGCTCTATTTTTAACTTTTTTGAGGCACCTCCATACTCCTCCTGAGTGGCTGTACAGGATTGCATTCCCATCAGTGGTGTAAGAAGATTCCTCTTTCTTTCAATCCTCCCCACCATTTGTTGTTTCCTGATTTGTTATTTTTAGCCATTCTGACTGGTGTAAGGTGGTCTCTCATTGTGGTTTTGATTTGTATTTCCCTGATGCCGAGTGATCTGGAGCACTTTTCCATGTGTCTTTTGGCCATTTGTATGTCTTCTTTGGAGAAATGTCTGTTCATATCTTCTGCCCATTTCTTGACTGGATTATTCATTCTTTAGGTGTTGAGTTTGATAGGTTCTTTATAGATTTTGATACTAGCCCTTTATCTGATAAGGCATCTGCAAATACCTTCTCCTAATCTTTTGGTTTTGTCAACTGTTTCCTTTGCTGTGCAAAAGATTTATCTTGATGAAGTCCCAATAGTTCATTTTTGCTTTTGTTTCCCTTGCCTTTGGAGACATGTATAGCAAGAAATTGCTGGGGCTGAGGTCAACGAGGTTGCTGCCTATGTTCTCCTCTAGAATTTCGATGGACTCCTATCTTATATTTGGTCTTTCATCCATTTTGAGTCTATTTTTGTGTATGGTGTAAGACAATGGTCTAGTTTCATTCCTCTGCATGTGGCTGTCCAGTTTTCCCAACACCATTTGTTGAAGAGACCGTCTTTTTTCCATTGGATATTCTTTCTTTTTTCGAAGTTTAGTTGACCATAGAGTTGAGGGTCCATTTCTGGGTTCTTTATTCTGTTCCATTGATCTATGTCTGTTTTTGTGCCAGTACCATCCTTTCTTGGTGATTACAGCTTTGTAATAGAGCTTGAATTCTGGAATTGTGATGACACAAGCTTTGGTTTTCTTTTTCAACATTCCTCTGGCCATTTGCTCTTTTCTGGTTCCATACAAATTTTAGGATTATTTGTTCCAGTTCTGTGAAAAATTATGGTATTTTGACAGGGATTGAATTGAATGTATAGATTGCTCTGGGTGGCACAGACATTTTAACAATATTTTTTCTTCCAATCCATGAGCATGGAACGTTTTTTCATTTCTTTGTGTCTTCCTCAATTTCATTCATGAGTGTTCTATAGATTTAAGAGTACAGATATTTTGCCTCTTTGGTTAAGATTATTCCTACCTATCTTATTTTTTTGTGCAATTGTAAATGAGATCAATTCCTTAATTTATATCTTTTCTGTCTCATTGTCTATATAAATGCAACTGATTTCTGTGCATTGATTTTATATCCTGCCACACTGATAAATTTCCATATAAGTTCTAGCAATTTTGGGTTTTCCACATAGAGTATCAGATCATCTGCAAAGAGTGAGAGTTTGACTTCTTTGGTTTGAAAGCCTTTTATTTGTTTTTTTGTTAGATTGCTGAGGCTAGGACTTCTAGTACCATGTTGAACAACAGTGGTGAGAGGGAAATCCCTGTCTGTTCCTGACCTCAGGGGAAAATCTCTCAGTTTTGCCCCACTGAGAATGTGGCAGTGGGCTTTTGTAGATGGCTTTTATGATATTGAGGTATGCTTCCTCTATCCCTATACTGTAAAGAGTTTTAATCAAGAAAGGATGCTCTATTTTGTCAAATGCTTTTTCTGCATCTGTTGAGAGGATAATATGGTTCTTGTGCTTTCTTTTATTAATGTAGTATATCACGTCAATTGATTTGCAGATGTTGAACTAAACTTTCAGCCCAGAAACAAATCTCACTTGGCCATGGCGACTAATCCTTTTCATGTCCTGTTAGTTCCTATTGGCTAGTATCTTGGTGAGAATTTTTGCATCCGTGTTCATCAGGGATATTGGTCTGTAATTCTCCATTTTGGTGGGGTCTTTGTCTGGTTTTGAGATCAAGGTAATGCTGGTCTCATACAAAGAGTTTGGAAGTATTCATTCCGTTTCTATTTTGTGAAACAGCTTCAGAAGAATAGGTATTAATCCTTCCTTAAATGTTTGGTAGCATTCCCCTGGGAAGGCATCTGGCCCTGGACTTTTGTTTGTTGGGAGATTTTTGATTACTGCTTCAATTTCCTGGCTGGTTATGGTTCTGCTCAGGTTTTCTATTTCTTCCTATTTCAGTTTTGGTAGTTTATATGTTTTCTAGGAATGCATCCATTTCTTCCTGATTGCCCAATGTGTTGGCATATAGTTGCTTATAATATGTCCTTATTATTGTTTTTATTTCCTTGGTGTTGATTGTGATCTATCTCTTTCATTCATGATTTTAATTATTTGGGTCCTTTCTCTTTTCTTTCTGATAAGTCCAGCTAAGAGTTTATTGATCTTATTAATTCCTTCCAAGAAACAACTCCTAGCTTCATTGATCTGTTCTGCTCTTTTGGTTTCTATTTCATTGATTTCTGTTCTAATTTTTATAAATTCTCTTCTTCTGCTGAGTTTAGGCTTTATCTGCTCTTCTTTCTCCAACTCCTTTAGGTGTAAGATTAGGTTGTGTATTTGAGACCTTTCTTTTTTCTTGAGAAAGGTTTGTATTACTATATCCTTCCCTCTTAGGACCACATTTGCTGCATCCCAAAGGTTTTGAACAGTTGTGTTTTCTTTTTCATTTGTTTCCATGCATTTTTAAAATTTTTTAATTTCCTGGTTGACCCAATCATTCTTTAGTAGGATGCTCTTTAACCACCACATATTTGAGTTCTTTCCAAATTTCCTCTTGTGACTGAGGTCTGGTTTCAAAGCACTGTGGTCTGAAAATATGTAGGGAATGATCCCAGTCTTTTGGTACTAGTTGAGACCTAACTTGAGACTCAGTATGTGATCTATTCTGGAGAATGTCTATGTGCACTTGAGAAGAATGTATATTCTGTTGCTTTAGGATGGAATGCTCTAAATACATCTGTGAAATCCATCTGGCTGGGTGTGTCATTCAAAGCCCTTGTTTCCTTGTTGATCTTTTCCTTAGATGATCTGTCCATTGTTGTGAGTGGAGTGCTAAAGCTCCTTGTTAATATTATATTATTATCAATGTGTTTCTTTAATTTTGTTATTTGTTAGTTTATATAATTTGCTTCTCCCAAGTTAGGGGCATAATTATTTACAATTGTTAGATCTTCTTGTTGGTGTAGACCTTTTATTATGATTCAGTGTCCTTCCTCAACTCTCAGTACAGTCTTTGTTTTAAAATTTAATTTGTCTGATGTATGGATTGCTACCCCAGCTTGGTTTGATGTCCATTAGCACAATAAATGGCTTTTTAACCCCTCACTTTCTATTGGGAGGTGTCTTTGGGTCTAAAAATTGGTCTCTTGTAGATAGCATATCCATCAATCTTACTTTTTTATGCAATCTGCTACCCTTTGTCTTTTGATTGGGGCTTTTAGCCCATTTACATTCAGAGTAACTATTGAAAGACGTAAATTTAGTGCCATTGTAATACTTATAAAGTGTCTGTTTCTGTATATTGTCTCTATTTCTTTCTAGTCTATGTTACTTTTGGGCTTTTTCTTCACTTAAAAGATCCCATTTAATATTTCTTGCAGGGTTGGTTTAGTGATCACAAATTCTTCTAGTTTCTGTTTGTCCTAGAAGCTCTTTATCTCTCCTTGTATTCTAAATGACAGCCTTGCTGGATAAAGTGTTCTTGGCTGTATATTTTTCTCATTTAGCACTGTAAATATATCATGCTAGCCATTTCTGGCCTGCCAGGTCTGTGTAGATAGGTCTGCTGTCAACCTTTTGTTTCTACCCTTGTAGTTTAAGGACTTCTTGTCTCAAGAAGCTTTTAGGATTTGTCTTTGTCTCTGAAATTTGCAAGCTTCACTATTATATGTCGAGGTGTTGACCTATTTTTATTGGTTTTCTCTGTGCCTCCTGGACTTCAATGTCTGTTTCTTTCCCCAGATTAGGGAAGTTCTCAGCTATAACTTTCTCAAATATACTTCCTGCCCCTCTCTCTCTTTCCTCTTCATCTTGTACCCTAATTATTCTAATATTGCTTCACTTTATGGAATCAGTTATCTCTCGAATTCTCCCCTCATGATCCAGTAGTTGTTTATTTCTCTTTTTCTCAGTTTCTTTATTCTCCATCATTTTGTCTTCTATATCACTTACTCTCTATTCCACCTCATTTATCCTAGCATTTAGGGGCTCCATTTTTTTATTGCTTCTCAGTAATAGACTTTTTGATTTCCACCTGATTAGATTTCATCTCTTTTATTTCTACAGAAAGGGATTCTCTAGTGTCTTCTATGTTTTTTTTTTCAAGCCCAGCTAGTATCTTTTTAATCATTATTCTGAGTTCTCATTCTGACTTCTTCCCTATATCCATCTTGATTAAGTCCCTGGAAGTTAGTACTGCCTCTTGTTCTCTTCTTTTGGGGTGAGTTCTGTCTTGTCATTCTGTCTAGAGAATTGATGAAAGAGAGAACAAAATACTCAAATAGCAACAGCGACTCCAAGGAAATGAACACTAAACAAATAAAGAAATCAGAAGAGACCAGAAACAAACAAAAAAAGAAAGATGACGACGAAGAAGAAGACAAAAAGAGAGAAAATATAATCAAACAGGTGAACAGAAGAGAGCAATACAGTAGATCTTGGATGTATTTTGGTCTGTTTATTAGTAGAAACTAGATTCCAAAATTGTAAAGAAAGAAAAATTTTATATATATGTGTGTATTTTATTTATGTATATATAGATGAATAAAATTAAATACAATGAAAGTGTATATATAAAGAATAAATTAAATAAAATAATAAATAATAAATAAAATAATAAATAAATTAAATACAATGAAAGGATAGAAAATAACTATAAAAATGAAAATTAAGAAAGACAAAAAAAGAGTTGATAAAATAAGAAATTAGTTGAAAAGAAGAAGAAAAAAAATTAAAATTGAAAGACTAAAGAATCCTGAGGAAAAGAACCTGAATTCTATATAGTATTTTCCCCTAGTGCTGGAGTTTTGCAGTCCCGTGTGATTAGTTATATTGGTTTAGCTCGATGTTCTTGCTAATCTTCTGGGGAAGGGGCCTGTTGCACAGATACTCAGGTGTCTTTCCCTGGGCAGAATTGCAACCCCCTTGCCAGGGTGCCAGGCTCAGTGTAAGTGGCTCCAGGTTGCTCTATGTGGCTTTTGTCCCCTGGAGTCTTTCCATACTGCTTTAGAGGATGACAATGAAAATGGTGGCCACCAATCTCCAGTTCTGAAGCTGAAAGATCATGTTCCCCACTCTCCAGTGCACCCTCAGGGAAAAGCAGTCATTCATTCTTGTCTCCCTGGTTTCGGTCTGCACTCTGTGTTCACCAAGCCTATGACCAAGAATTTTTATCTCAGGCATGTGACCCTGTTTCGAGTCTCCAAATTTTGTAGACTTTTGCAGTGCACATCCGCTGCTCCCCTGGGAAATGTAGGGGGGCTCTCACCATGGTTCTGAGGCTTGCTGGGCCCCAGCTCAGAGAGCACCCACCTGACTATGCTGTGGTCTGCATTTTTTGGCCACACTGAGCTGAAAGCCCACTTCTGGGCTCACTGATTGCAGCCAACTTCCCTCCTCCAATGCTCGGGAACTCTGCCACACTCAGGTATCAACTATGACCTGGCTTATTGATATATCTCCCCCTGGCAAAGTGAGCCAAACTGCCTTTGGTGGTAAGCCAGAGCTATTTTTCTTCTTTTGAACTTGAAAAAGGTCTTAAAGAAGAGATAGGGTAGATGAGACTTCTGAGTCACTGATAACATCTAAGATGCCTTAGTTTTTGAAATGGATGCTCAGACTTTTGTTTAGAGATATGTTCTCAAGTATGCAGATCTGTTATGTACTTTAAGGACAAGCCAACATCAAGCAAAACATTTGCTGCTTATGTTGTCACCAGCAACTTAGTCTCCAAGGAAGTGCTTCAGAAGGTTGCTTGTTAGTCAACAAGAACAAAATAATCAGTGGATTTTGTTAGTGGCTAGACATTCCTGGCAGTCAAAAAAGTCCAGGTCTGAGTGGGTGCTGGTCAGGCTAAGACTATGTGAGCCCAGTTTTGCGCTCATTAGCCTGACATCCACTCCAGTCTATAGAAAAGAAAGCCGGGAATAAGAGATTAAAGACTGAAATGGAGGCTTCTGTGGCAGGAAGAAAATGTTGGAGTGCTGTTCTCAAACATCCCCCATAAACACCAAGTGAAAAGTGCTTTGAAAAATCATTTCTCCCATGGAGTTCAGAGGACACAGGGACTTCTGAGGCACATGGGGAACACTCCTAAAGGCTGACTCCAGGTGGAACTTAAAGAGGACTGTAGGAGGGGAGAGCTGGGCTCCACTAATGGTGGAGTACAAGGTGAGTTTTCAAATATGAAAGGTCTCCAAGGTGCTCCATCATTGACAGATGCCACAGTGTTGTAGAGGACTGCATGGTGGCCAGGTGATGTTGACAAAAGCTGGGCATCGAGGCTGAGTTGTGAGTCATATGCTCCACCTGGAAGAAGTTTCACCTGACTCCAAAAATTAGCCCCTTCCCTGGTCAAGGAGTCTGGGAAGTCCATAAGGGCCCTTATCCAAAGAGCAGTTTTTAATTCTTTTGGAAATCTGTGAACATATTGAAAATATCTATCATCATTAAGATGAAAAAACCTTTACACCACTGGCATCCTCTAATTCTTAACTTTAATCTCAAAATAAAGTATTTATTTCCTTCTATTAAAATGAATAATCCCTCCTATAGGTTCACCATTTCAGTGAACTTACTAAGATATGCTTCTACTCCTAATTTCATATCTCCATTGACTTTCTCACCCCATTAAGTTCCCCAGTATCTCCAAATGTTTACAGGCTCTACATAAACTTTTTAAAAAGAAGCAACCAAAACAAAATCTTGCTTAACTCCTTTTTTTCGCCTAGGTTTGAAGGAGTTTTTCTTTATTTCTTTATTATAATGATAAAACAAATGGTCTACCCCTACAGCTTCTATGTCCTTTCATTTTTAATGTGCTGAACTGTGTTCTTTCACCTTTACTTTATCAAAATCAGCTTCCAGAGACCTTTAGCCACTCACATCCTATTTGTTTAAAAAAAATGCATTTTTTTCTTTATTTTCAATCACTTCTTAGTATTACTTTCATTTGTATAGTGAGTATTGGGAGTGGGAAAAACTGAGTCAAGTCTCATTTCCATGAACAAATATAGGAGTTTCTTAGAAAATATAGTTAAAAATATAGCTTTAAGAAGAAATAAGGAATACGCACGCCAATATAGGTTGTTTTGATCTAAAAAAATGAGAATAGTGCTTTATAAAATATAAAGATGCTTCTAATGCATTCACCATACCACAAGACCTTTCTCCTCTTCCAACTGCAATAAAGATAAATGAACTTAACCAACAAACAAATTGTGTAATGTTTTGCTGCTAAGGATAAGCAGCAAAAGTTAATGATGTTTAAAGGTAAACTAATTTACCTATGATCATTGAGATTAAGTATAATGTGCTGTGTCCACAATCCCGCACTTAGAAGTAGAAGTAAATTCCCCTATGGCCTGATACCTTTTTGTCTCTAGATTGCTCCTGTGGTCACTGCAGCATGCAACAGATTTAATGCCTCACATCCTTCACTGTTGGCCATCTAACATTCTGAGCCCTTAAACAACACCACAGTTTAGTTTCCATCTACATTTACAAAAGAAGAATCAGATGTTTCCTCAAGTTGGCTCACATCCCTTCCGCAGGTCCGTAGGATCCGGTTTGTGACAGTCTCTACTCGGCCAATGCCAGTGAGGTCCCCGTGGTGAAAAGAGCAGGATCAGGAGCATTGTTGTAGGGCAGTCAAAACAATCAACAACAACTCCCTTCAGATGGCCTCAAGGATAGGAAAACTACATGCAACGCCCATAACACACGTGGTCTTAAAACACCTCCTGACACACATGTCTTTAATATCCCCTCAAAATGTCCTCTGATGCATGAAATCCTCATTTCATCAATTTCTATGTTTATTCTAATCCTTCCTAGTTTCTCAGCTGCAAAACTCCAGTGCCATAATTACATATGACATAATCCATGCTTAAACAGTGAACTGCACACGCAGGAAAACAAGTTGGTTAGGAAATAATAGCATTTTGTGTGGTGGTCATTATGTGGTCTAGCTACAAAAAGCATTTACATTTGTTCATAAAAAAATAATGTGAACGACACTAAGTAAAAGAGACTAAGGGTTTATTTTTGCTAAAGGTACATAATTCCATAGCTTCAAAAACATTTTAGATACCTTCTTAACAGAAATAGCAGTGACTTTTAACACCGCTCAGTAAATTTTCACAGCTAAATAAAAAACCATTATATAGAGCTCCTTTTCCCCACTGCGCCTGGAAAATCAATAATGAGGAAGTTTGCCTAACATTACATAGTTAAAATTCATATATATATTTATCTATATATATCTATATATTTATATAGATATATCTATATATATATAATGTGAATGCACATTACCAGAAGTAAAAGCAAAATAATTATTCAATCCATTCGTTTTCCATAAGATTACAATTTGAAAACAGTTCAAATAGCGGCTAAAAACTTTGAAACCAAATTGAATGTTATATTGAATATAATCCAAAATGCAAACATTAATAAGTTTAAAATAGGACAGAGATTAAATAACAAATTTTTGGCTTTTTTTGTTTTGGTTTGGGTATGACTTATTGGGGGGATAGGGAGGGGTATGATTTTTAATGGTGTCAGTTGAGATGTGTGTTTAAGAACATCAGAATTTCAGGAGACTGAGTGTTAATAAAGTTTCTGTGTTGAGAAGTTACTATTACAACCTTTAATGTTTTAGAGGCATTATATACATATATATTTATATATGTGAATACAATTTACATATATTTGTAGATAATAATTGCATCATTCCTAAAAAGCTAATTGGCAACATTATGAAAATTATGGAACAGTAAAATGATATAAATCTACTCATGCCTATTTCTTACTAGGAATTCTGGAGTGAGTGAAAATCCCTGCCCTACTTTGGGTTATAGATAAAAATTCTTCCCCACCACACCTAATGTACTTGAGCCTATTTTGGCAGTAAAATGGAGAAACGCTTAAAGACATTTAAAGTATTTTAGCAGGTATATTGGTTGCACTAAGCTAAACGAGGGGCAAACAGAAGAGTTTTGTTTATTTACCATCATAGCCTTGCAACAGCGTCTATCCCCACCTCCAGCTTCTCCTCTCACCAGGGCATATCCCAAAGTTTTCTGGTCACACTCAGAAAGTAAAAACATCCTGAGCAGGCTAATGGAAAACCTCTTTCTGACATGCGATTCAAGGATTGTCCTGAACTGCCTGCCTAGGCTTGATCTTCAGTGGAATGATATGCAACAGGTCCGGGGCTGTGCCTACCCTTTTAGTCTCCTTGTTTTTATATAGGGCTCCTCATCTAGGAATTTAGGCTAAAGGCAAGAGGAGAGTAGATTAGAAGAGACCTTTCATGTATTAGTTTCAAGGTCATATGGCATGGATTCTGCTGCTGGGGAGGTTTCTGCCTCTTGTCTAACAGGGCAATGGTCAGCATGCTCCCCATTTGCTAAGCTTCCAAATGTCAGGATCTCCATGCAGCGTCTTACAAATTCTAAAAGTCTCCCCAAGCTTCCTGGTGCAAGCAACACACCCACACATTGCAGAGGAGACTGCTAGATGCCCAGTTCTTCCACAGCAGCAGAGATGAACTGAACAAATGTCAACTGAGCTAAAGAAGACAATTCCCAGCAGCGCTGTGGCTTGCAGTGACCATCTAACTAAGGTCTCACTGATGGTGAGAAGGCCGTTTCCAGGTAGTGTTCAGCCAGTTTCACTTGAATCTCNTTGAATCTCAGAGATTTCACAAACCAGCTTTGACCACACAGAGGAAGACAATTTTCTAAGAGATGATGGAGTGACCATGGGAAGAGCCTGAGTTCCTGAATGACTGTGTGGAGCAAAGATGTCTCCCCAACACGTACCACTCATCTCTGCATGTTTATGTCTGAGAAAGCTTAACTAACTGTATTGTGGGTTATTTCCTCTTCTCAGCTTAGTCATTTCCCTGCCTAATCCCCCAGTTGATCTAATGTGACTTACCCTTAGATCTTGCTGAGTTTCCCTCAACCTTGCAAACAGCCTCCTCAGAAAGATCTCACCAAATAGCCTGACAAGCATCTCAGCTGTTGAGTTACCCAAAGGACAACCCACACAGCAATGCCATTTCCAACAATGGAGCTACTCTTCTGTATAGATTTTCTTTCTCCTTCTCCTGTTAAAGCAGATAGAACTGCTGAACTCCTGCTTTCTGGTTCCAACAGGCAGAACATTGTCAAGAGTCTCTGCATCCATGTGTGACTCCTTAGACCCTGTGGGCATCACAGCTTGTTGGACGTGCCTTGAGGTAGGAGATCCAGGGCTTCTTTCCTTCACGCCCCAGCTCCTCCCCAAATATGTCCAGATATTTGGTCAAATGTTACTCTAGGTATGTCTGTGAGGGCATTTAAATCAGTAGAATAAGTAAAGCAATTTGCCCTCCCCAATGTGAATGGACCTCAAACAATTAGTTAAGGGCCTTACTAGAACATAAAGGTTGACCCTCTCAACTAAGAGAGAATTCTCCTGCCTTACTGAATTCTCCTTCTAGCTGAGACATCAGTCTTGAAATGAAACGTCGGCTCTTCGTGGCTTTGGAGCCTGCTGACCTTTGTACTGGGATTATACCATCAATTCTCCTGGTCTCCAGTTTACCACTTGTTTCCAGCAGATTGTGGGACTTGCAGCTCCATATTGCATGAGCCAATTCTATTTGACAAATATCCTTAGGTAGATAGATTAGATAGATAGATAGATACAGATATTTAGTTATTTGCATGAATATATCTATATCTATGTATCTATCTATGTATCTATCTATCTATCTATCTATCTATATATGTTCTGTTTCTCTGGAGAACCCTGAACAATGTAAGCACTGTTCTTTTGAACATGGGTACTTATCATCAATTTTCCTTAGCCTAGAGGGACCTCAACTAAAATTCTGAGATGACAGTACAAGTTAAGCTTATTTTAGTAATAATGTTTTAGCATTAAATACAGAGGGAGATCGAAGAAAATCTTTTTTTAATTTAGTAATTTTTTGACCTAAAATAAAACAAAATCTTTGTCACACAATGGAAGTGCCTAGAAGCTAAAGGATTCCAGGAATGGGGTGGGAGGGGATTTGATGTAATTTTATGTCAAATAAAGACTACTTACGTATCTGCAATTTCAAAAATTGGCATCCTTGCTTCCAACGTGTATTAGCAAACAGGATATTTAATGTTTGATTTTGGCACCATTTCTCTCTCTCTCTCATCTGATTTATTATTAAGGTGCTCCTACCTATTTGATATGAGTCTGCAAAAATGTGTATTCTTTGGTAGTTTTCTTAAGAATTAGTAAGGGAAAGAGAATCTTATATATAACTGGCCTTGTTTCAATAACTGAAAGAGTGACAGGTAACATTTACTATATGCTAATAACCATTGCTTAAATTTACATTTGTAAATGCTCACAGCAACCCCAGGAGGTGGGTATTATCTTCAGCTCCTTTCAGGATGAGGGGTGAAACTCAGACCAGTAAATGCATAAGCCCCTGTCCCAGAACAGGAGCACAGGGCGCCCAGGCCCTTCCTCCTGAGCCTGTGCTCCAGCATCACTGCTTTGTCCTGTGCTGGGGCAGCCAGAATCCCTAGGAAGCAGAGGCTTCATTGAGCCAATTAATTAGGGAGAGAGGTTCAGAGAGGGGCAGCGAAGGTGGGTGTGTTCTGCAAGTACAATGTTTTCCTCAAAACGTACGGGTATTTGGGGTGATGTAGGAGTCCTGACCTTCCCTGGAGACTGCGTGGCCCTCCAGAGGTGGCTTAGATATTCCCGCTAAAATACTGAGTGGACAGGATAGGGCGTGGCTTTTGTTCCGTATTTGGTCGTCATTAAAACCTTTCAAGAAAATGCGCGACATCCAAATTCTTTTCAAATCAATTTTTCAGAATTAATGTTCTTTGAATTGCTAATTAAAAAAATAAAGTTGGGCATCTGGCTCTTGTTTTGGTTCAAGTCATGATCTCAGGGTCCTGAGATCCAGCCTGCCTCTGCTCCTGCTCAGTGCAGAGTCTACTTGTCCCTCTCCCTCTGCTCCTCCCCCTGCTCTCTTTCTCTCTCTCAAATGAATAAATAAGATCTTTAAAAAAAAATAAAGCTGGAACTCATCAACTTGAATTTCCAGTAACACTTCTCTAGAATAAGCCAAGCCCCTAATTGAATGCCAGAGGAAATCCAGTTATTAGGGCAATGAAAGGCATGCAGGCATCTGTACTTGTTCATTTCATTCATTACATTTGACTTTCCTAGTAATTGAATTTATTCTTATTAATTCATAATTAATTTTTAGAAGGACATGGCTTGTTATTATCCACTCCAACCCTCATAATAAACTTGAATTTTAGTAATAGAAATACCAATATTATTTTCAATGAAAATATTAACTTGGCTAATTGTTTGATATACTCAATTTCCTATTCCTAACGATATTTCAGAAGCCAAAGTGTCTCATATGACTTGTTTATATTCATTTACATCATTTATTTTTCATTTGCTTAGAAATAGGATTCCAATAATCGTTTTCAAGGTAAAGTTTGTATTGTTTTGTATGTTCTGAAAGCAATCTAAGTAATGTCTCTGCATTGTTGACATTGTTTAACATTGTTTTTGTTTTCGGTTTTTGTCTAGGAATAGAAATACAAACCTTAAAAATGTCGGAATACTGAGGATGTGTCACATTGCAGACATGCTTTGGAGTGAGAAAGTAAGAGTGGGCAGACCTAGTGATTTCTATGCTATTAGCATATATGACAGCTTGCAGCCACTCTAGAGAGAGATGTGGCAGATTGAGAGCTGAGATGAATAGAGATAAGGTGGCTGCAGCTATATATATATTATATATATATATATAATATATATATAGTGATGTATATGGTGCTCAACAGCTGAATTTCAAAACCATACGACAAAGGGAAAAAAAGCAGCATCTATACTCTTTAAGAATAAAATAATACAAATAAACAATAAAGTTTGCAAAAAGAATTAATGAGCCTGCTCTCTTTCCCTTTAAGGCTTTTTAAAAATTCTAATTACAGCTGCCAGAAGGTAGAGCTACTTAATATTTGTGGGGTGCCTCCAGGTAAACAAGTTGGTTTCTTGGCTGAAAGTTCTGCAAAAGCACTGAGCATATGACTTTAAAGGTGCAAGGTTTTTCCATCCATTAAAAACAAACAAACAAAGCAGAGAGAATCATTCTCCAGTCAAAGTGGTATCATTTTTGACAGCATGAAAACTTGCCACTTTCTCCCCCAGACTGAAGGAAATGGTTTATCTCAAAGCTAGTGACTCAATGAAATGTCTCTTCTGCCTGGAAATGTTTTGTCTCTGCTAGAGCACGTCTTCTGAGGACAGCTCATGATGGTCCTGCATGTCTTGTTGCACTCACTGTGTGGACTGCATGCTTCCCAGAATGCCTGTTGTGCTTCACTTTCCTGGGGAAGCAGCATGATGTGTTGTTGAAAGAGTAAGGGCCTTGGTGGTGTAAGACCTGGTCTCCACTCCTACCTTTGCCATTGTAAGTGATCTTTGACACACCATTTAACATTTCTAAGCCTCAGTTTTCTCAACTGTGAAATGGATGTCATATATACCTAATGAACCTTACAGTCTTGATGTGACAATCAAATGAGTTTGATAGCAAATATCAAACTTAATTGTGAAATACTAAAAGATCCCACTTAAATTTAAGACCCAGAGAAAATGTTCCATATCTTTACTTCTATTCGAAATTGTGTGGATGACCTTAGTCAATACAAAAATGCAAATTATAAAAATAAGAAGAAATTTAATGTATACTTTTGGAAGGAAAAATTAAAACTTTGAACACTCATAGAGGATACAATAGTTTGTCTAACAAATTCAAGAGAGTCTAGAAATAAATTAATAGGACTAATTAAAGAACTCAAAAAGTTACTAGCTTTCTAATCATTATAAAATTCTCTATGTCAGAAATAAATATACAGAAAACATAGCTATAAGAAGATTTATTTTATAATAGTCACAGTAGACTAGTACTTCTAGAAACTCACCTAACAAAAGATATGAAACACATTTATGGGAAAAATGCAATACTACTAAGAAACAACAGAAAAACTTTTAAATAGGAAGACATTGTGTATTTATATATGAAAAGACTCAATATCACAAAATATTATTTTGCTACATTTATCTATCAATTCAATGCAATTCCAATCAAAATCCCAGTAGGATTTCTTTTAGGGAAACTTTAAAGCCGATTTAAAAATTCATACAGAAATGCCTGGGATCACAACTTGTTAAGAAAAAAATAGAGCTGCCCTATGATCCAGCAATTGCACTACAGGGTATTTACCCCAAAGATACAGACGTAGTGAAGAGAAGGGCCATATGCACCCCAATGTTCCTAGCAGCATTGTCCACAATAGCTAAATTGTGGAAGGAGCCGAGATGCCCTTCAACAGATGACTGGATAAAGAAGATGTGGTCCATATATATAATGGAATAATACTCAGCCATTAGAAAGAACGATTACCCAACATTTGCAGCAACATGGACGGGACTGGAGGAGATTATGCTAAGTGAAATAAGTCAAGCAGAGAAAGACAATTATTATATGGTTTCACTCATTTATGGAACATAAGAAATAGCAGGAAGATCGGTAGGAGAAGGAAGGGAAGAATGAAGGGTGTGGCAAACAGAAGGGGGAATGAACCATGAGAGACTGTGGACTCTGGGAAACTGAGGGCTTCAGACGTGAGGGGGGTGGAGGACGGGGATAGGCCGGTAATGGGTATTAAGGAGGACACATATTGCATGGTGCACTGGGTGTTATACGCAAATAATGAATCATGGAACACTACATCAAAAACTAAGAATATACTCTATGGTGACTAACCTAATAAAAAATTATTATAAAAAAATAAATAAAATATTTTACAATTCCCATGTTAAAAAAAAACACCTCTGAAGAAAACAGCATCTCCACCAGCCCTCCCATATATTCAGACCTGCTACAGAGGTATGGTGATGAAGGCTTTGTGAAATTTGTCACCAGGATAGACAGATACACCTATCCAACCATGCAGACAGTAGAAACAAATCCAGGGAATGTGAAAACATTACATGCAACAGAGGCGACCTTAAAAAACAGTGGATCAGTTCATCAACTAATAGTGCTACTTACCATTACTGAAAAAAATTATAATTAGATCTATATAAAAATGTAAATTGCAGGTAAACTCAAGACTAACACATAAAGAGAAAAATACTCAAACCCCTTCTTAGGAAAAATTATTGGAGAAGATATGCTTGTACTCAAGACTAGCAAGAATTTCTTGAAAAAGCTCAAAATTATAAAGAAAGTCATAAAGGAAAACCTGGTAATGTCAACTGCTTTAAAACTGGAAATGTCTATATTACAAGAGCTACTATAACAAACAGAGAAACAACTCAAGATTGGGAGAAAATTCTAACAATGCATGCAAATGACAAAGGATTATTATGCAAGATATATAAAGAACTAAAAATCCTAATTGAAAACAGACAAGGGTATGAAGGGGTAATTTACACAAAAAAAGGAAATTTGAATGGAAAATAAACAAAAATACTCTTTTTCACCTTTTATCAGAAAAATTCACGTTAAAATCACAATAAGACAGCATGTCAGATATAGCAACTAGATTTTAAAAGTTCAACAATACTAAGATTCCTAAGGGAAGATATTCTTATAGTGGGAGTTTAAGTTGGTATAACAAACTTTGCAGAATATTTGCCAATATTTGTAAATTTATGCATACAGTGAGAGTTATTAACTATATTATATATACACATGTGCATATGGGTATATATCATTCATAATATTCTCATAGCCCATACCACTATTACAAATTTTGTATTTAATATGTGTTCAAAAATATTATGAATATACTTGAGATCTTGGTTCTCACTAATGCAAGATGAGTAAAGTTAATTTGCCCTTTGGGNATTTAATATGTGTTCAAAAATATTATGAATATACTTGAGATCTTGGTTCTCACTAATGCAAGATGAGTAAAGAAGTTAATTTGCCCTTTGGTATAAGTATGTTTTACCCAATTTCAACATAGAATAATGGAAAATTGTTGATTCTGAGCTACTTATGTATGCTCAAGCCATGGTTTAGGGACTTTTTTGAATTTTTAAAAGTGGCTAGAATACTGGCAGGCTCGTCTTTAGTAGTCACTTCCCTTTAATTCTAATCCAAATCTCTAGTATGAGTCAGAATTCCCAGAGTCCAGAAATACCCTGGGAACCAGACTGTAGGATTAGACACCTGTCGAATAGTGATCCTAGAAGATAAAAATAAACACTTAAAAGTAGCAGTGCATTCTCCAGGTTTATTTGTTTATCTTCGGGGTCTAATACAGTGCTGCTGTCATTAAAATGAGATTTTATTTCATTTTCTAATGTTTTCTAACCATCCTTTTATATTTCCTTTGGACTTACTAGTTTTAGTCCAATTTTGCAAATATTTAATTGTATCCTGCTCAACCATTAAGAAAATATTGTGATGCATTATCAGAGTTGATTCAGTTTTACCATGTATCATATCTTTGTGTCAAGTAGTTATTTTCAGTGGTTTCCCCATCTACTTTTTCACGATATAGAAGCATAAATAACTTCTAGCCATGAATAATATATAGGACAAAATAGAGCTCAATAGCACTAATCTATTTTTATATAAAAATCAATTGTTACTTTTTTTGCATTCAATCCAATTTTACTGCCTGTTGACACTGATATCTGCTCATTTGACATTCTTGAGGAAAAAAAAGAACTAAGATAGCTAAAATATGCCATTATTTCTATAACAAAAGCTTACAATACACACATATCTGTCAGATAACACGTTTCTCAATACAACTAATGGATACTCAAAAGCAAAATAATTGCTTTAATTTGCACACCTTATCAATTCTTGGCTGGAAATGTATAATAGAAACCACTATCTTGAATAATTTCTTCTGCAGTTGTTATCATAATCCTGACCCATAGAAGAAACTGATGCAGTTGTGGCAGACCCTGAAGGTCCTCTGATCAGAAGTCATCCGTAACTTCTTTCTCCTATGCAGCCATCCTACCACAGAAACTGTGAAACCTAAACACGCATGTCTAAGACATCCTTGAGGTTAGGGGTGGTCAGGTGGCATGGTACTAGCCAATAAAATCAGAAATCTGCAGGGTGCAGGGGGTTCTGTGTCTTGGTTTTCTAATAAAAGGACTGAAAGCGGATTTTTTTTGGCAGTACAGTATTGTAAATATATTTTCTCTTCCTTATGATTTTTGTCATAACATTTTCTTTTTTCTAGCTTACTTTATTCTAAAAATACAGAATATAATACATATACAAAATATATAGTAGTTAACTGTTTGTGTTATCAGTAAGGCTTCTGGCCAACAGTAGGCTATTAGTTAAGTCTTGAGGGAATCAAAAATCATGCATGAGTTTTCGACTGCAGGGGTGTTTGACACCCCAACCTGCATGTTGTTGTTCAAGGGTCAACTGTAATTAAAGTTAAATGCTGCTCAATAAATAATCCTCTCACTAGTCAGGCTAGTTGACTTACACAGGATTACTTTCTGTTATTTTCCCTTCAAATATCTCTTACAATTACATATTACTTTCCATTTTGTCTTTATGGCTCAGGTTCAGATTCTCATCATTTTATGCCAGGAATCCAGTTAGCACCTTTATTTGTCAATGGATCAGCTCTGAAATCGTTCCATTTGGGCCCAAAGCCCTCTGTTTCTGGCTTACAGCCATTCTGTCTTTACATAATACACCCCAAGTATAAAATGTGTGTCGATAGAATCAAGACATAAGCTTCTTAATCGTTCTGTTCGGTGAAACTTTCTTTGTGATAGAAATGTTCTTTATCTGTGCTGTCTAATATGGTAGCTAGTAGCCACAATTGAGTAAGCACTTGAAATTTAGTTACTGCAACTGAGGAAGTAAAATTTTAACATTATTTAATTAATTTAAATTTATATATCCATACATGACTAATGGTTACCATGTTGGACAGCAGAGCCTAAAGCAATTAAAATGCAGTAAGTAGTCTAAGTTCACTGTGACTATAGCTTTCACTACATTTTATATTTATTGCCTCCAGTCCTTTGTTCTCCCATACAATTTGTGCGTGTTCTCCAGACTTAAATTATGAAAGCACTGATAATTTCACCCACTTGCTCAAAAACGTACAAGACTGCCATGGCCTAAAGAATTAAATTCTATTTTCTATGATTGGCATTCAAGATTATTCAAAATTTAGGTCCCCCTTTGTCTCCTGAAGTTCCTCTATCCACATAATTATTCTTGCCAAAGTGACATACTCACTATGCTCTGAACACATTCATGATTTTCTTCTCTGCCTACTGCGATTTTTTCCACCTGAGATGTCCTGCATACATCTCTGTTCATCATATTGGCAAATATTGCCATCTTAATAATATTGATTCTCTGATCTATAAGTGAGGGATGTCTTTCTATTTATTTGAATATTAATTTCTTTAACCTATATGTCATTGTTTCCCAGTAAAAATAGAATCTTTTCCTTAATTCACTTTCACTGCGCTTCCTGCTAGTCTATAGGAATACAATTGATTTTTATATACTGATCTAGTATTCCTACAAACTTGATGAATTTGTTTATTATTTCTAGTAATTGTTAGTAGAATCCTTAATATTTTCTGTATGCAAGATCATATCTTCTTCAAATAGTGATAATTTTTGCTTCTTTTCCAAGCTAAATGTTTTTTTTTTTCTTTCTTGCCTTTAGTGCCTTGGCTAGAAATTTTAGCACATAACTGAATAAAAGTAGTGAATGGATAACCTTTCCTGATCTTAAAGGAAAACCATTTAATATGATGTTAGCTCTTAGTTTTTCATAGAAGCCCTTTATCAATTGAGAAAATTTCCTTCTAGTCCTAATTTGTTGAAAGTTTTTATCATGAAATGGTATTGGATTTTGTCAAATGTTACTTCTGCACATAATGAGATAAGTTATATGTTTTGGGTTTTTTTGTCCTTTATTCTAGTGATACAGTGCATTACATTAATTGATTTTCAGATGTTAAATCAACCTTGCATTCTTGGGTTAAATACCATTTGGCTGTGATAGATAATATTTTACATATTACTAGATTCTGTTTGCAAGTATTTCATTGAGGATTTTTATATCTATACCTATGAGAGATAGTGGTCTTTGATTATTATATCTTTGTCTGGATTTGGTATAGAATAATAGAATAATATTAGTTTCACAGAGTATGTTTGAAAGTATTCCCAACTCCTGTATTTTGGGGAAGAATTTATGGAGGATTGTTGTTAACTATTTAAATGATTGTTAGAATGTACCAGTGAAGCTATCTGAATCTGGACTTTCCTCTGTAGGCAGTTTTTAAGTACTAATTAAATCTCTCTATTTGTGTTTGTTCTACNGGAGCCTGATGTGGGGCTCGATCCCATAACGCCAGGATCACGCCCTGAGCCGAAGGCAGACGCTTAACCGCTGTGCCACCCAGGCGCCCCAATAGGCAGTTTTTTAAAGTACTAATTAAATCTCTCTATTTGTGTTTGTTCTATTTAGATTTTTTTGTTTCTTCTTCAGTTAGTTTTGGTAGTGAGTTTAGCAGTTTTCTCTTTCACCTAGTTATATAATTTTATGGCATACAGTTATCCATAACATCCCCTTAGAGTCCCCTATATTTCTGTATATGATGGTGGTACTCTCTCTTTCTTTCTAATACTGGTAATTTGAATGTTCTGTCTCTTTTTTGTATTAGTTTAGCTAAAGTCTGCCGATTATATTAATCGTTCTAAATAACCAACTCTGGTTTTGTTTATTTCCTCTATTGTTTTTCTACTCTTTACTTCATTAATTTCTCTTCCTTTTTTTCCATTTTCTTAAAGTAGGAAGTTAGGTTATTGAGTTATTATTTTCATTATTGATATAGGCATTTGCAGCTCTTAATTTCCCTAGAACCACAAATATACCTGCATTGCATAGTCTTGACGTGCTTTGTTTTCATTTATTCATCTCAAAGTAGTTTTTATTGTAATTTCTTCTATACTTACTGGGTATTTAGCAATGTGTTGTATAAAAATTTCCACATTTTTTAATATCCCAACTATTTGTCTGTTATTGATTTCTAATATTAATCCATTGTGATCATAGAACATATTTTATGCGGTTTCAATCATTTTAAATTTTTTGAGTCTCGTTTTTCAGTGAGCACATGGTCTGTCCCGGAAATGTTCCCTGTGTGCTTGAGAAGAATGTGTATTATGCTGGTGGCCCATTGTATTTACTGATTCTGTTAGCTCTAGTTGGTTTATGCTATTTTAAAAGTATTCCATATACTTGTTGATATATTGTCTAATTGCTGAACCCATTATTGAAGGTGAGGTATTGAAATCTCCAACTATTATTGTTTAATTGCCTATTTCTACCGATTTTTTCTGTTTTGCCTCATATGATTTAGGGCTCGTTTTTAAGTTATGTATGTCTTTCTAATGGAGATATCCTCCTGATGGATTTGAGAATATTTCTGTCATGTCTAATAACTTCTTCAGTTTCAATACCTATTTTATCTGTTACTAGTATAGCCACTGGAACTCTCTTGGTTCCTGTTTTCATAGTACATCTTTCCTATTTACTTTCAACCTCTTTGTATTTTTTAATCTAAAGTGAGTGTCCTGTAGACAGGGCAGAGTTGGATCCCGTGTTTTGTGCATATGTTTGTTTCTTTGCTTGTTCTTGGAATCCAAACTGACAATCCCTATCTTTGATTAGGTTTTTAGACTAACATTAAAGTGAATATGTTACTGAGTCAGCTCCCTAAGTAGCAAAGAACACATTTTTTAAAAAATGTACTGCTACCAAATATCCATGGTATATTCATATTGCTTAATTTTATAGCTAAACAATTTTTATGCACCATTTTTTATTTGATTTTACTATTACATTTTAGATAACCCTGAACCTATTTTCTGTTTTTGTGTCAGGCAATAAAGCGATACAAACTTCAGACTTTATAGGAAAAGTAGATAAGTTTTACTATATAGCTAGGATACTATCGCATCTATTGCAACTTTCTTTGTATAAAAGAATATTAAGAATGTGCTGTGAGACGGAAAATAGGTACCCTAGGCATGGCAATTTCATGCTGAAATTTATCAAAACAACACCTAGAAGCACATACATTATAAATACACACATTTGCCTTTCCCCATAACTCTTCACTTTGATTTCTGGGTTCTAATTTATTGAGTATCGATTCCCCCTGCTTGCTTCTATTTTTAATGTTCATTGATGACTGACCTCCAGTTAAGACTTGANAAATTTATCAAAACAACACCTAGAAGCACATACATTATAAATACACACATTTGCCTTTCCCCATAACTCTTCACTTTGACTTCTGGGTTCTAATTTATTGAGTATCGATTCTCCCTGCTTGATTCTATTTTTAATGTTCATTGATGACTGACCTCCAGTTAAGACTTGATTTTCTGTATCAGNGGGAGAGGAAGAAGCAGGCTCATAGCAGAAGAGCCTGATGTGGGGCTGGATCCCATAACGCCGGGATCACGCCCTGAGCCGAAGGCAGACGCTTAACTGCTGTGCCACCCAGGCGCCCCAAGACTTGATTTTCTGTATCAANATTTTCTGTATCAGTTTCAGTATGCTGAAGGATACAAAATCCAATTTCTATCCTGTCTCTACTTTGGAAAAGGGACAGTCCCCAGGCTTTATGACATACCAGTACTCCTAGACATACCTATATTGTCCCGGTCTTTACACTCCCAGGTCATTTGGGATTTATCCCCATTATGTTTGTTGTAGGCCTGGTTTTACATTAATGATTTGTTAACACTATCAAATAAAAAGAAGCTTGCTTAAGTCCATAACCTCAATCTTTGAATAATTAAAACTATCGGATCCTCAGAAATCTTCTTGTTCTACATTAACTATGTAACCCTTCTCTGCTTTTGCAATTGAGATCCTTCGTGGTTACACTATTAAATGACCACAGCTTAGTTTTGCAGTATAACTTCCTTTGCAAATAAAGTTTGAAGATGGTGAAAACATTGTGGGTGGTCTCCCAAAATGATAGTGGGTTTTGAAACTACCATTGTTGCTGCTGCCTGTAGAGCACCATGCTACTTGGAACACTGCCTGGGGCTCAATCAGCATGACTTCTTATTTACAGGTCAGCTCAGGTTTTTGAAGCAGAGCCACTTCATCTCCGACTGCCACCGGCAGTTCCAATACCAGCGTGTTGTGTTAGCTCCTGTAATTTCCGAGCTGTTAACGTAATGACACATGGCTTCAAACTGAGCTTCAGAAAATTACTTCTTAAGATCCTTTACCATTGCTGGATTTCATAGTGCACATTTATTTCAGTTTTAAAGCACAAAACTATATCCTTTTTGCCTGAAGCTAATTGTGTAAAAGAACCACTCCCCCATTGTGATACAAAAAAACAACAAAACAAAACAAAGCAAAAAACCCAAAAAAACTGGCTCATACTTCACAAGGATTTCATTCCTTCTTTGCTCATATAGGAATCTCCAGCAATGACTAGAAGAACATGGAATCTTTCATCCATTGTTAAGAAAGTTAATACATTGAATACTTTTCAAGAGACACATATTTTCTGTGTCTAATAAATGAACTTTGCATACATTTAGCTCAACAAAATCATTGTTTATTTTATTTTTAATTCAACAAAATCATTGTTTAGAACAGCAAACAACCATACTGTGGCCCTTGCCACTTAGAAATAGTAAGGTATTGAGTAAATCAATCATGGTCCATAATTTTTTTTTAAAGATTGCTGAACACCTATTGATATCATGGGAATTCTTCTAATGAGAAACAATTAGTATCTTTTCCATGGCTTACTATATTGGATGTATAGTTATTAAGAGAAATGATTTTGGTTAACTTATATAAATGGGAATTGCCTTTGAGAAAAACGTGTAGGAGCATAAGAGAGAGAAAATTGGAAGAATTCATGAATGTCAGAGTTTTATGGAAACTACATGAAGAACTTTAACACGAAGTAAACATGAGGGTAATGGATTGCAAAAAAAAATATGTACTTAAAGTGATTGATGAGAAACACAATTCTAGCAATCCGAAGTGCATTGATTCCTTTAAATTTTTCAAAACACCATCAGTCACAATATATAAACTAATGAAGCTACAACTAAGAGTTTGTTATTTTTTACTGACCCTGTTTTCATATGAAAATAAAAAATCCCAATTCTAATAAGTATAAAAGGATATAGAAATGTTTGTAACAACTAATACAAAAAAAATGTTCTTTATAAAAATAATGACAAAATAAATGCCTAAAGACTCAGATATCCAAATTTTCTAAACTGGATTGTTCTAACTAAATGATGAAATCATCATCATAGTTATAGGAGGAGAGTAGAGAATGGTCTTAATCAAAAATTGTTTAGGATTTTTCTTTAAATTTCTGTCTTGTATCCTTTAAGCATTAAGAAAATTGTAGTTCGGTAGTTGAGAAATGTCAAACTACACTACACTCTGGGGCTATCTATCTATCTATCTACATGCCTTCATCTATACAGACTCATGATTTATAATATTTGGTGTATATATCAAGAAAGAAACATTGCTCCTGATGTTTACTTTATATGCTCTTCAAATAAATTGGTGTGTGGGACTTCTTTTTTTCACTTTCATTTGAACCTCAAACATTTTGAAAGATGGGAAGCACATCCTTTACTTTCTGTATTAACATTTGGAACAACTTGAGGCTACCTGACTCTAAGAAGCATCGTTGGGTTATTTTCAAAGAGCTTTTATGACACTAGCTCCATGCCTTCATGTCTTTAGCCATTATCATCTCCCAATTTTTAAAAAATATCATTTCAAGCCCCTTGTCATTCACAATAGCAGTGATACCTCAACATGGAGGTGGGTCCAAGGCAACGAACAATCAGAAGGCTCCTACTTGAGTGCCCCTCACCTTCATTATGTATTTCTATAAACCCCTATAACTGCCAATACACAAGGGTAATAAAGGATATTATCTTTATAAAAATTCCAAGATTCACACCTTTTTCTCATATTTTTTATCATCACCTTTACCCTACATGTCTACAGTGACACAGTCTATAAATAAGTGGCCTATGTTTCAGGGGTTCTGTGGTTACTTCTGGTCAGAAGAGGTATCGGGGCTAAAATCTGAAACCATTTACATGAGATCAAAGTAAACTAAGACTATGAACTCTGAGAAACAAACTGAGGGCTTCAGAGGGGAGGGGGCTGGGGGAATGGGATAGGCTGGTGATGGGTGGTGGGGAGGGCATGTATTGCATGGTGCACTGGCTGTTATACGCAACTAATGAATCATCGAACTTTACATCAGAAACCAGGGATGTACTGTATGGTGACTAACATAATATAATAAAAAAATATTTAAAAAAAACCCAAAGTAAACTACAGCTCAAAACCCAATCATATTTCACAATTTTAGCTGCTTTCCACAAGTTTTAATACATAGTATTTTTTTCTTTTTCGTTTTGGGTGTAGTCTAAATATTTCTATAATATCCATTCTAATTTCTTTGTTGATGGATATTTTTGTATATGCTATAATTTTTCCTTATTTTTGATAGCACTGCTATTGAGATAGCATGGTCTGTAAAATACCACTAAATTATTGAAGTTTGTTAAAGTATGCTGTGCAACCAGGAGCCAGTTTTTGAAAATGTTTCATAGAGAACTTTAAGGAGTATGTGTTATCTTACTGTTAAGGGCAGGATTGCAAATATGAGCATTAGCTCAAGTTTGTTAACTATACCGTTCAAATACTGACTACCTTTGTCTCCTTGATATGCCAGTTTCTGAGAGAAGTATATGAAAATCTGAAAAAAAGAGTAACTAATTATAGATTTGCAAATTATATTTCATAAATTGGCTGTTTTTAATGTGAACATTATGATGCTTTATGCATGTATAGGTGCAGGTTCGTCATACTTTTCTGCTGATCTGTTTCTTCGTCACTACTGAATGACCATAATCACCCTGTGTTAGTTTTCAAGGGCTGCTGTAACTAAGTACCACAATCCAGCTAGCTTAAACAACAGAAATGCATGGGCTCACAGATCAAGGTGTGGCCGAGATGGTTGCTTCCCAGGCTGTGGGGGATGGATGTGCTCTACGCCTCTCTTCTTAGCTTGTAGTTGGCTCTTTTCATATCCCTAGTGTGTTCTCCCTGTGTGTGTCTGTGTATCTGTGTCCTAATTTCCCCTTTTTATAAGGAAACCAGTCTCATTGGATTAGGACCCACCTTAATAGTCTCTATAAAACTCTCTAAATAAGGCCACATTTTAAGGTACTGGGGGTTCGTACTTAATCTATAAATTTTGGAGAAACACAATTCAGCCCATAAAAAAGTTCTTTCAAAAATCAATAAACTATGGGCTATCTCCCTTTCTCCTGTTTTCTTAACATTTTTGTGACTTTATGTTTTAATTTTGTCGTATGCGTGTGTGCATTTGTGTATATGTATATATATCTATATATAATTTTTTATAATAATATTTTTATATTATGTTAGTCACCATACAGTACATCTCTGTTTTTTGATGTAAAGTTCGATGATTCATTAGTTGCATATAACACCCAGTGCACCATGCAATACGTGCCCTCCTTACTACCCATCATCAGTCTATCCCATTCCCCCATCCCCTCCCCTCTGAAGCCCTCAGTTTGTTTCTCAGAGTCCATAGTCTCTCATGTTTCATTCCCCCTTCTGATTACCCCCCCATATAATAGTTTTTAAAATCAGTTTGAGACTCTGGATTTTGTCTGATGAGCAAATAACATTTTTATTTAATATGATTTCAAGTATATTTTAATTTGTTACTATTATATCAATTTTCCATTAATNCTGAAGCCCTCAGTTTTTTTCTCAGAGTCCATAGTCTCTCATGTTTCATTCCCCCTTCTGATTACCCCCCCCATATATAGTTTTTAAAATCAGTTTGATACTCTGGATTTTGTCTGTTGAGCAAATAACATTTTTATTTAATATGATTTCAAGTATATTTTAATTTGTTACTATTAATCAATTTTCCATTAACCAAAATTTTAAATTTCTTTATTTTCTTCCCTTCTTTTGAATTGATCATGTTTTTCTGAATGAAAATTATATATTTCTATTATTTCAGTCACTACACTTACATTTTTGAGTTTATGATTTCTTTATTGGCACAAGCCAAGTGTTTTCATTAATTTTGTAGCTTGGGATTTCTATGCCTCAATGATCACGTAAATTTAAATTTCACATCTTCACATGGTCTTTAACCATGACCAAGCTGGAATGTTCTCCAGAATCATCAGCATACATCTGTGTGGGTTCCAGGCCTGTTCCTTCAAGCTCTGGCTTTAAACTATTTTCTTCATAGTTGCATCCATTTGGATGCTTTTCCTTTATAAATTGTTTTTTTTCTCTTTTGTTGTTGTTGTTTTGATTTGGGTTTTTTGGTTTGCTTGTGGGTAAATATCATCCTATTCATTTGCTCTAGACTGAGCTTCCTATACCAACCACATAGTCCCTTGCCCTGTTAGTAAATTATATTGTTTCTTCCACATGCTTTTCCAGAAAAGAGATTGCTTAGTACTATATATTATTTAGAGGATTCTAAGTCTCTAAAAAATCCAGGTTTTCTTCTCTTTTTAAAAAAAGTTTATTTATTTGACAGGGAGAAAGCACAAGCAGGAGGAGAGGCAGAGCGAGAGATAGACTCCCCACCGAGCAGGGAGCCTGATTCGGGGCTTGATCCCAGGATCCTGGGACGCCAGGTGGCGTCCAAATTAGCATATGGTCAGTGTATAAAAAAATCATAGGAGTTACCATATAGGTCTTGCTTAAACTTAAAATGATAAAATGACAAATATGGTGAGAAAACTAAACTATTACATATGTTATTGTCATTTGCAATATGATTGCTGTAGTTTCAGAGGAACAAATTATAATTCCATGAGGTTTAGCTTCATTTCACTTTGTTGGGCTTTGAAAGGCCATCAAATGTCAAGTTTTTGGGACTTGTTAAGCTTTGTCTTTCAAAATGAAATATAATTAGAAATTATTTTGGACTTAAAAACGCATCAAACATCAAACATTTAGGACACATTGTTTTGTCCTTAAGCTTTTTAGTAAAAAATTAGTTTGGATCCTGGGAGGGAATCACCAATACATTTTTAAAATAATTACATGTATTATCAAAATCCGCAAACATCTTTTCTCACTCATAATACTAAAACCATGAAAATATTTTCGCTACAATGAATACTGCATTTTACATAATACTTCTAAATATTGGGAGATTGTGCCTGGTGTTAACTGTTTATTTTATGATTGGAAAACAGTAGAGTTATCGCCCTGAGAGCCCCTCTGGGCACGACACTACATGAAGTCTCTCTTCAAAAGTCCTGGAACAAAGGATTTCTTAAAGAAATCTACCAACCACTGTAACCAACCCCAAATACTGTGGCTGCAGAGTATTTTAAAAGAATTTATTTAGTGAAACTCACCTAATTTACTAAATATTCAATTCTGAATATAGCTAACCTATTGTCTATTGGATTGTATTTTAAATGCTGTAACAGAATGCCAAAATTAGAAGAAACCTCATAGCAACATCGTTTGTTAAAGTAAAAAACCATTCCAATTTTTCAGATAGTAAATTCAGATTGCTTCTGAATTTCTCAGATTTGATCATTTCAATTTTAACATCTCACTGGTGATAATAATGACAAGTGAGGTAAGGCAGACATTGGGCAAGACTCCTTTGAAGGCTCTTCCCCTCATAGTGTTTGTATTTTCTAGCCAAATGTAAAAATGGCAATCTCCTCCAAATAATGATACTTTCACTGGCTGGCTTTTCCCTAATGTTCTAGAAGTTAGAGCCTACTGATGGTTAAGGTAAGTGCCTTTCCAGAAAAATCTGGCCATTGTCTAGTTTCTAGATGTGAGAGACGGAGTGGAGTGAAGAAAGCAGCATGTATTACATGTGTCAAAGTTATCACACATCTTTCCAGACGTTTTCTCTGAGTGCAAAACCCATTCTCTCAAAATTCCTGGAGATCATATAATCTCTCTGAATTTTGAAATGAGAAATTTTCCACAATACTCAGATTTTTTAAAAAATATTGCATGAAATCCTTTTTATTTCCATGTACAGTATATAAAACTGGTAGCCTACAATAAGAAATATTTCTCACAATAAAGGAATCCCTATCTTCTTTATAGACTTTAATTTTGCATTACTTCAAGGTATGTTAGAAAATGAAAAGAGGCAAGAGCTTCAGTATGTTGAAGGGTTAAAAGAACTAATTTGTTTTAAATCAGTGATTTCTGGGCCAGGAGTGTGACTACAGGCTAAAAGTGCCTGACTGCCTTTTCCTGAGAAATTCCCCGTTCAGGGCTCAAGAGCAGTAGATTGCTTAGCGTTTCTCAGGGGAATCAGCGGGCATTCTTGGGTCTCTGCAAACTGGACAGCAGGTTCCTTTCGCCAATTCAAGACTGGGACATGGAGCTGGAGGGCAAGTCTCCACCATACAGGTGACCTGACCACTCTGAAAGGCAACATTCGAAGATTATTCCCATGTTTCTTACTGTAGAAACCTTTTTAAAAGTTTCTTATAACACATATTCTGATTGACTATCTCAATATAATAAAAATTACCCATGGTATGAGCTAATTTATAGATGTAGTTCCTATTAATGCTTTATTTCTACATTTGCAGCATGAAAAAGCAAGGCTCGAAGTACTGGCCTATAAAATGTTACTTCCCGAACCGGAGGGCATGGGGTGTGGAGAGAGGCAGGAGCAATTGGCATCAGCTCTGCTCAAAAAACAAACTAAATAAAGACTGAGCTTTTTTCTTTTGGTGGGTATCATGATAACATTTTTTAATATTTACCAAATGCTTTCAGGCAACATTTGTAGTGAGACTGACTGGAGAATAAGGAGATGAATTCAAGCCCCATTTCTGCCTCTATTTGTGTGATCTTGGGCAAAGCTCAATAAACATCCTGAGTGTCAGCTCTCTCAATTATTAGTGAAAATGTGAAAAGTGGTATTTGGCAAGTGTTCATGAGAGAGTGGCATATTTATATTGATAATCAGGACCTCAAAATCTCACATCAATATCTTGATCTTAAAAATATGCCTTCAATCTCTTCACAAAAAGAACATTTTTTTTCTCTTTTGAATTTTTCAGGTATAGCTCCACTGGCAGGCTAGCAGAAGTAAACAGGAGGACGAAGATGGAAAAACTTCTAGTAGCACATACCTTACACATACAGTTAATGCAGTCCTCTTTCATCCAGTGTTCACTGTCTTTTCTTCGAATCCCTTTATCATCTGTGCATCCCGCCTGCCTGAGACGTGCCTCCAGCTTGTTTATCTAAAAGAGGAGGTGAGGGAAAGGAAAGTGGGAATTGAAATAGTACCAACAAAGCAGATAACTAACACAGTTTGATGAAATGCTCTATTCTGTAAGCACACACCTAGAGGGCAAAAGAAACTTCAAAGCAAACATAATTTTTCTTAACATTTTTTTTACCCAAAACTTAATGAATCCAAGTCATCCGGTGTTTAAGCTAATAAACAGTTCCCTATATGTGGCAAAACATTGAATATGAGTCTAATATTGAAACAGGTAAGTTTTAAAAGAATAGAATTAAAATCAAATGAGTAGAATTACATATTTAAAATCTTCATAAATATTAACATTAATTCAAAAAATCAATATTTTAGTTAATTTTTGTGCTTAGGTTATCATAAACAGCATTCCCTGAACAATTCTGTATTAGAGATTAAAGATAAAGCAAACAATCCAGGGCCTCAAGGAGCTTAAGACGTAGTGGAATGGCAGATCAATAAATTACAGTGCTAAGCCGATTAGATGATGACAGTATATCAGAAGCAGAAAAGAGCAGAAGACAAGCTTTTCTCCATTCTGCCTCAGGGAGTAAGGGAGGCCTCACATGGGAAAAAGCATTTGAGCTGTAAGTAGACATTACAAAATCATTCCAAAGAACAAGCAGGGAAAAAGCATGTCAGACAAAAGGGAACAATTTTGGCCAAAACGTGGGCATGGTATCTCAGGAATATAAACTGCAGTGGAGGGTAAAAGGCAGAGGGGAATGTTGGTGGAAATCAAGGCAGCAAAGGAAATTAGGACCTTACCAGTCCTATAAGTTCATTTAGATATTATAGTCTCTAGACAATGGGGAAAAACTGCAGTGATCACATAATGGCAATATGAAGACAGACTAGTGAAAGCAGAGAAACTGCAAGAAGATCCACATGGGCTCAGCTGAGAAAGGAAGTGAGAGTCAGGAAGAGCCATTGAGCATGTAGAGGTGTTTGGTTGAATTGGGGGGTAGGGAAGAAAGAAGAACGCAAGATGACTGCAAATTCCAGGTTTCATGAGGTGCATGAAGGATGGTGATGTTCACCAAGATATATTCTAGAGAATGCATTATGAAAGAGTAACGAACCATAGAGAAATTATAGATACTGAACTGAGAGGAATTTTAGAAAGGATGAAAATAATACAGTTTTACAAAAGAAGAGGCTAAGTCCAAGAGCATTGAATGACTTATGAAAGTTGCAGCTGTAATGCTATGGGCTGAACTGTATCCCCTGAAAGTCATATGTTGAAGTTCCAACCCCCAATACCTCAGAATGTGACTGTATTAGGAGATAAAGTCCTTAAAGAAGTAATTAACTTAAAATGTGGTCATAGAGATGGGACCTAATCCAGTGTGACTTGTGTCCTTATGAGAAGTAGAGATTAGAGTCCAGACACAGTGGGAAGTCTGTGTGAAGACACAAACCAAGGAGAGAGACCTCAGGAGAAACCAATCTTGTCAACACCTTGATATGGAAATTCCAGCCTCCAGAACTGTGAGAAATTAATTTCTTTTGTAGAGCCACCTAGCCTGTGGTATTTGTTAGGGCTGTGCTAGCAAACTAATACATGCATCATTAGGGCTAGATCCCATATTTTCTTTTCTTTTTTTTTAAAGATTTTATTTATTTATTTGACAGAGAGAGAAACAGCCAGTGAGAGAGGGAACACAAGCAGGGGGAGTGGGAGAGGAAGAAGGGCTTTCAGCAGAGCAGGAGCCTGATGCGGGGCTCAATCCCAGAACCCTGGGATCATGCCCTGAGCCGAAGGCAGACACTTAATGCCTGAGCCACCCAGGCGCCCCAGATCCTATATTTTCAAAAGAACTTTCTAGTGTATATCTAAGAATCATTATGCATTTATTCTCTAGTAAATGTTCCTTTCAGATTCTCTGAACTCTGTTATTTGGTTGGAAATGATGAAATAATTTCAAATACTTGACCATGACTGTTTGTATGTGACAGAAATTACTGTGCCCAAGAAATTTTGGAGACAAACAATAGACCAGACTGGATGGCTTAAAGACCATGAAAGCAATGATTTATTTTTAAATAGTTATTGAGCACCTGCTGTTTGTCAGTTAGTCCTAGGGGAGACCACAATGATAAATACCCCCGGGTTTTTAGCCCTAAGGAGTCTGCAGTGTGGTAGGGGAGAGAGAATTTCTGCAAAAATGAATATGATACAAGCCCAGATGTTGTACGCTGTAAGAGTATGTATACAATGATATGGGATTTCAAGGAAAAATGATTATTTTTAGAAGAATGGAGCAGGAAAGGGAGTAATCGGGGAAGAATTTACAATTAAAAGGTACTAGTGCTAGGCCTTGAAAAAAGATGACATTTGGTCATGGTAGTATTTATGCACATGGGAATGTGGGTGAGAGGGACAGTACATTTCAGGTAGAGGGAAAATGTGTGAAGGAAGTTAGTAAGAGGGGAGGAGGAACAGTGAATATTTAAGTTTGGAAGAAAAACATAAAACATGTGAAAAAAGCTACTTGGATATTAAATAAAAAGATAGTTAGGACTACATTTTCCAGAACCAAAAATACCCATGGACTTGGAATTATTAAGGAAGCAAAAAGTCTTGATGTGTGTATGTATATATGTATGTATAAATAAATAATAAATAAATAAAATAATAAATTAATAAAAATAAATAAATAAAATTGTGTAAAATAGTGTACAGTGTTTGTGTTGAAGTTGGACAGTAGAGTGGGCCTTTGGGGTAATTTAGTACTACAGTGCCTACACTTGGGAAGTAACATCCATTTTTCATTAATTTATTCATTACCCAACAGGATTCTTAAGTATCCAATACATGCCAGCTAAACACTGATGAACTAAAAGACTAAATCTCTGGCTTTATGTAAGTAGTGATAATGGAGATGATGGTGGGATAAATTAAAAATTGTGGTGGAGGCAGGAATGATAGGGTTTTACAATGACTAGATGTGGACTGAGTTAGTCCTTGCCCAAGCAGGGGCATGGGTGTGAGAAATGAAAATCATAAAGTTCTGTAGAGATATTAGTGATTATGGCCTAGAAGACTAAGACAAAAAACAAAAAAAAAAAAACACTTTTATTTCTAAAAATACTAAGAACATGTAAAACATTAGTAAAGTTGAATAATTTCCAAAAAATAAAAAAGAGTAGAGGCAATTGATATAGAAAAGATATTTAGGTGGTAACTTCTGTCCTCAAGGAGAAAAGTATAGAAAAGCAAAATACAGATATGACAACAACACATCTATTATAAACTTCAGGCACTTGGAGCAATAATATATTTTCAAATGACAAAGAAACTCTTTAAGGGAAATAGTCTGAGAACCATCTACGTGCCATAAATATAAGGGCTACAATGCATGATGAAATTTTGTTCTGGAGTTAATCACAAAGCCTTAAGAATAGGAGGCACTTTGGTGGGGAGTCAGAGAACATGCTGGACCGTAACTTTCCTTTTCCTATTTTCCCAGGTACTTATTGCTAATATACAGAAATACAATTTATTTTTGTATGTTTATCTTATGTATCTTCTATCCTGTGACCTTGATGAATTTGCTTATTAATTCTAAGAGTTGTTTGGTAGATTCCTTTCAATTTTCTAAGAGGTAATTATATCATCTGAAAATAGTTTTCTTTCTTCCTTTCCAATCTGTAGACATTTTCCTTTTCTTGCATTATTGAACTGGGAAGAACATTCAGGGCTCTGTTCAATAAGAATAGTGAGAATGGACATCCTTACTTTACTGGCAATAGTAGGAAGAAAGCATTTAACAATTCACTATTTAGCCTATTAATACAACAGATTACATTAATTAATTGATTTTGGAGCATTAAACCAACATTGAATTCCTCAAATAAACCCCATTTAATTATGTTGCATAATTCTTTTTATGCTATTCTCTGTACTGTTGAGATAGGGATGTTATAGTTTTGACTAAAATAGTTTTGACTATTCCTCTTTTCAGTTTTATTAGTTTTTGCTTCATATATTCCAAATATTTTGCAGTTCTCTTAAATAGTGCATGTGTATTTAAGATTTGTCTTCTTTGTGGTTCGTTCTTTTATCATTGTGTAATTGTCCTTGGTAATTCTTCCTATGAAATCTATTTTATCCAAAATTTACCTAGCCACTCCTGCTTTATCTTGATTAAAGTTTGCATAATATATATTTTCCACCATTTCACTTTCAACCTTCCCATATTGTTATATTTGAAGCCAGTTTCTTGTAGAAAGCATAAAGATAGGTTACACTTTTTTTTTAGTTTGTTAATATCAGTCTTTCAAATGGTATATTTAGAACATTTACATTTAATATGATTATTGATATGTTAGATGATAAATATACCAATTTATTCTTTGTTTACCATTTGTTCTTTCTGTTTTTCACTTTTCTGTGTTCTATTTCTTGATTTCCTGATGGCTGCCTAAAATCCCTCTCACATAATTGTCATATCTCTGTCATTTTAGCATTGGAATCCTCTGGGTTTCTTCTTGTTTTGTTTTGNTGTGTTCTATTTCTTGATTTCCTGATGGCTGCCTAAAATCCCTCTCACATAATTGTCATATCTCTGTCATTTAGCATTGGAATCCTCTGGGTTTCTTCTTGTTTTGTTTTGTTTTTGTTTTTTTACTCCATTTGAGATCTTCCTGGTTTTTGGCATGATGAATAACTTTCTATTGAAATATGGACATGTTGAATGTTATGGTATGAGAATTTGGATGTTATTTAAACCTTCTGTTGTAGGTATTTTCCTCTGAAACTGCTCTAGCAAGAGGAGGAGGGCACCACACTGTTGCTGCCATGTGGAAGTAAGAGTCTGTATCCCTCACTTGGCCTCTGTTGATGCTCAAGGGAGTTCTTTTCATTAATCCTATATGGAATTGAAAGTCCTGGCTCCCTGTTGGGCCTCCACTTATACTTCCCTAGCTGGTAGAAGTAGGTACATTTTTTACTACTCTGCACATGGCTTCCATTGACCACAGGGTGGGGAGGAGAAAGGGTGATCTCATTACCAGCGGGAAGTTGTGGAAGTCCTAACTCTCCACTGGGCCTCCTCTGACACCACCCCAGTGGGGAAGGAGAGGNCTTCCCTAGCTGGTAGAAGTAGGTACATTTTTTACTACTCTGCACATGGCTTCCATTGACCACAGGGTGGGGGAAGTTGTGGAAGTCCTAACTCTCCACTGGGCCTCCTCTGACACCACCCCAGTGGGGAAGGAGAGAGGTTCTTCATTACTGTTGGGCCAGAGTGGAAGTCAAATCTCCCCACAAGGTCTCCACTGCTTTTAACTGTAATCACTTAAAAGAGGTGAAAATCCTGGTTTCCTGGTTGGCCTTGTAGGACAGTAGCCTCATGAGGGAGTTATGATGTCTAATTATAGGCTGGATGGGTGAAAGTCTGAGCTCCTCATTCTGTGTTTGCTAGCATTGGTGGCAGTGGGGGCCACAGTTTTGTCTGTATTGTTTGACTGGCGTAGGGTGGTTATTGTGTAAAAGTTTTCTCTATCTTTAGGCTGTTTCCTAGTCTTTTGCCTAGAGAGAGTGAGGTTTCATTTGGTCTTTTTTTCCTCTCTGCCTGTTGTCATTTCAGAGTTGCCAAACTAGCTACTCAGCTCCAAACTGGGTTGGATGAGAAAAAAACCAAAAACACCTAAACCAGGAAGGAACATGTTGTTTCTTGGGCCCCAAGGTCACTAGCCAGCATACTTCTTTCTTCTTTTTGTCATTCTGAGTCTTCTTATGTTTGTTTATATATGACATTAAGGGTTTTTATTTGTACATTGCAAGGAATAGGCAAAAGCACATCTACTCTATATTCCCAGAAGTAAAACTTTTATCATATACAGTTATGTAAAATTTTGATTTAAATGACCCCAAAACTATTGTTCTATACAATTTATTAATTTGCTCTGCAAATTTAATACCTTAATCAAAAGCTAGTCACCCCACATCATTGCATTTTCCCCAAAGTGGCTGTTTAATCAGAGCAGACAATACTGATCACAATATGTCTTTGTTGAGCTACATACTAGTAGGATCCTTACTTACATGGTTCCTCTCATGAGTTGAGTGGTGACCCCCAAAATTTGTAATTCAATGCCCTAACCACCAGTACTTCAGAATGTCATATTATTTGGAAATAGGGGCAACACGGATGTAATTAGTTAAGATGAAGTCATGCCAGTGTAGGTTGGGCTCCTGATCCTATATGAATGGTATCCTCATAAAAAGGGTGAAGTATAGAAACAGACATACACGCAGAGGGAAAATGCCATGTGAATATGAAGGCAGAGATCCATAAGACAATGATTGCCAGCAAACCACCAGAAGGCAGGAGAAACACCCAGAACAGATTCTCCCTTATCACCCTCAGAAAGAATCAACCCTGCTAACACCTAGAGAAAAGCTTTAAACACCAGTCCCAACACTGGTCTTTTTCTTCTACCACAAGAAAAGTATTTTCCAGATGGGGGTGCTCCTTCAGTCTGGGTCTGGGAATTCAAAATCTATAAAGCAGAGACATAGCTGAGTCCCAAAGAGCAGGAAACATTCGTCAAGATCTATGACATCCTAGACCATAATGCAACCTTAAACAAATATAAACGAATAGATATCATACAAAGTGCACTTTTAGATTACTGTGGAATTAAACTAAAAATCAATAACAGAAATATTTGGGAATTAGGAAACACAATTCAAATGATACATGGATCAATGAAAGAGAAATAAAAAAGAAATGTATACTTTTAAATAAATTAAAATGAAGATATAACACCAAAATTTGGTGAGTACAGAAGAATGCTTAAAGAAAAATTCATGGAATTAAATCCATATATTTGCAAATGAGGAAAGATATGAAATCAGTGTTGAATTTGTGTGTTCTCCTTTTTTTATCCTGTTAGTGTCACTAGGGATTTATGAATCTTACTGATTTTTTTAAAAAATCAGCTTTTGTTTTCATTGAGGTTTCCTATTGTTTTTCTATATTCAATTTTATTGGTCTATTCTAAATGTATGATGTCCTTTCTTCATCATATTCTAGGTTTAATTTTATTGCTATAATTGTCCTAGTTTCTTATTTTTTCCAGTTTCAAATGAACTAATTCTAGTTTCTAGAAAAACTTTAGTTTCTAGAGAAATAAGAGAAAAATAAAGCCCAAAATACGTGGGAAAAAGGACATGAAATTTATAACAGAAAACTTTAAAACTGAATACTGAGAAAGAATAGAAAATGAAAACAAACAAAAGCTAATTACTTAAAAATAATAACATTCATATATTTCTAGTGAAACTAGCCAAGAAAACATAGAAAACACACAAATTGCCAGCATTGTAAATAAAAAGGGATCAACACTACTAATCCCATGAACATTAAAAGAACAAAAAAGTCATATCATAAACAACTCTAGGCCCACAGATTTCATGACTTAGATGGAATGGATCAATTCCTTTAAAGACAGAAATTATCAAAACTCACACAAGAAATAGATATCCTGAACAGCTTTGCATCTATTAAAAAAATTAAATCAGTAATTTAAAGACTTTCCCCAAAAAAAGGACAAACTGGTGTTTTACACTTAAAGAAAAAGTAAAAGAAGTAAAAGAACACTCCACAACGTCTTCCAGAAAATAGAAGCAAATAGAACGCTTAAGCCAAAACCAGATTAAGACATTCTGAGAAAAGAAAACTACTAATACCTCTCATGCATGTAGATATAGATAGTAGAAGATTTAACCTAACAATGTATAACAACAATTACATACCATAACCAAGTGTGATTTATTCCTTACACAAGGCTTGTTTAATATTCAAAATCAATTAGTGGAATCTATGATATTAACAGGCTAAAAAGAATCATATGTTCATGATATCAATAACAAAAAAAGACCTGACAAATTCCAACATTCACCCGTAATAAAAACTTTCAGTAACTAGTAACAAAGAATTTCCACAAGTTGATTAAAAAAATCTACAAAAATCATTTATAGCTAACATATTTAATAACAAGAGGGAGGGTGCTTTCCCCATAAGAATGGGAACTTTTCTTTCTCAAACAGTTTCATTCAAACTTTTAGTTCTACCTAAAGCTATAAGACAATAAAATATAAATAAATGGTACACAGACGGACAAATAAGATACAAAATTGCCCTTATTCACAGATGACAGAATTGTCTATGTTGAAAACCCTAAAGAATCTATAAAACTCTCTCATTCAAATGTTTTTAGTATATTCACAAAGTTGTATAATCATCACAATCGAATTTTGGAACACTGCATCACCCTAAAAAGAAACCCCTTATGCATTAGCAGTGAACTTCCATTTCCTTCCCCAGGCCCAGACAACTACTAGTCTACTTTCTATCTCCACAGACTAGTTTACTTTGGATAGTTTGTGTATCACGTGGTATATGGTATTTTCTGACAGGTCTGTTTCAATTAGCATAATGTTTTTAAGGCTCCTCCATGTTGTAGCATGTATCAATACTTGATTCCTTTCTACAGCTAAATAATATTCCATTGCATTGGACCACATTCTGTTTTATCAATTGATAAATATTTGGGTTGTCACCACTTTTGGGCTATTTTGAATAACACTACTATGACTATTAATATATAAACTCACATGTGGATCTATGGTTTCATTTCTTATAAATGTATACCTAGGACAGGCTGAGAATTTTCTAAAATCTTCAAGATCTGGTTGCTTTTTCCTTAATGTTTCTTTTGCAATTTCTCTTTCTCCTCTTACATTTTATCATAAGCAGCAAGGTTAAATCAGAACATACTTTCAACACTTTGCTTAGAAATCTCCTCAGCTAAATATCCATGGTCATCACTCACATGTTCTGTATTCTATAAAACATTAGACATGATTCACCCAAGTTCTTTGCCACTTAAAACAAGGATCATTTTTCCTTCAGTGCCTAATAATATGCTCCTTATTTCCATCTGAGATCTCATTGGAAGTACTTTTAACATCATATTCCTGCCAAAAATCTCTCCAATGGAATCTAGGCTTTCTCTAACCGGCAACTCAAATGTCTTACAGTCTGTATGCATTACCCAGTTCTGAAGACTTTTTCATATTTTTAGGTGTTTGTTATAGCAGCATCCCATTTCTTGGTACCAAAATCTGTACTGGTTTGCTAGAGCTGCAATAATAAAGTAACAGAGATCAGGTGGCTTAACAACAAAAAATTATTTTCTTATAGTTGTAGAAGCTGGAAGTTCAGGATCAAGGTGCTGGCAGGGTTGGATTCTTCTGAGGACTTTTTCTTTGGCTCGTAGACGGCCTGCTTCTCACTGTGTCCTCAACTGGTCTTCTATGGATGAACATTCCTGGCATCTCCCCAGCTGTGTGAATAACGAATCTTCCTTTGTCCAAACCAAATGATTACTCCCATAGGTTTTGACATAAGAACTTTACTTTGGGCAGGAGTTTCTCCACATCAAAATGGAGTTGCTATAACACATTCAGCCACCAAGTCCTGACCATTCTACTTAACAATTACTTCTCCAAAGCTTGTCTTTTTTCTCCCTAAGATCATCAGCATAGCATAAGCCAACATCTGCTCACTTCTGGAACACAACAGATGGCTGCAGTCACTTTTGTATTCCTTTATCAGTTCTCCCACAGAAACCAAATCAAATTCTCTAAATTCAAATGCAAAGCATCTTTCCTGTTCCTCAGAGACTTTAAATTCAGGAGAACCCATATAGGCCTTCTTATTTAGACAGCTTCTGCCTTTCAAACTCATCTCATGTGATTTTTCTTATACTTGATTACCTATCCTCCAACCACACTTGACATCTTTCTGTTCCTTATGTATGTCAAAACTTCCTTTAACTTTAATTGTGTCACTTTCTGTGGTTGTTATATTAGTAATAACATGACCTGTCCTTTAATTAAAAGGAAGCCTCTTTGATTCCTTTCTTTCATCCTTATATACTTGTACAATAAAGTGATGGAGCTGGATTTCCTGAAACAGTTCTAATTTATGCTTCCTGCCCCCCAGGCTTAATTACTATTACTATTGTCCCCTTTGAACTTATGAAATAACCCACTTTGGATTAATAAATTATAGTGGACAATATATTGCTCTCTGCATCTCTCTTCATATCTGTTTGTTTTTTTGTTTCAACTAATCTGAATTCAGAATAAGAATTTTGTCTTTGTGACCACAAGGTATCTTTCTAGCTTCACATTCCATCTTTCCAACCATCCAACCAATTACCAAGTTACAGTGAAATACATGATCTTGCCTAAATATGGGCTATGGGTTATTTATCACTAAATTATCTAAATTATCAAAATTATTGAATTATGTATCATTAAATTATCTATCATTATCTATCATTAAATTATCAAAATTATCATTAAATTATTAAATTATCAAAAATGCACCCTTTTCCATAGATCTCAGAGGAGAAACCTAGACAACTACACCCTAACTTCCTTCCCATTATTGTTCTGGGTTATTCTACCAATGAGAGGCACTCATGTAATACTGGAAAGGAAAGCAGTATTATTCTCAAGCCCAATTGTTAACAGGTGCATAGGCTGAGCTTCAGGCCCTGCAAAATTGCTGAGACTCACTGTGGCTTCCAGATGAGCTCCTGTAAACAGCACCTGTTTCTATGACCTCTATTCCTCTCATCCTTCCAATGTTGTGAAGACCTATGACTTCTTATATTGAAGTCCATCCTACTTGGAACTTAGAGGGGTTCTGTTATTTTCACTGAAAACTGATTTATATATCTCCTTGGGAAATGAAATAAGCTTACATTTTAAATTTAATTTTAGTGTTTTATCTTTCTATCAAAAATTTTTTCAATAACTTGCAAATTATTTCATAATAAGAAACAATAAAATATCAAAAAAGAAAATTCCCTCTAAAATTTCATGAATTTGATGCAGTATTCCAAATGATCTGAAGTAAGTACATGCAAATTATTTAGTGATCTCTGTGTATCTCCACTGTACTATTCATTGATACTCAAAATTAGGCATTTTTTTTTAGTTGTGTCTTAAGGTCTAAGATCTGATCATATATGACACAATAACTGAAAAATGATAGAAAAGCAAATACCCTGTCATGATTATACAACTGTGAAAATTTAGGTCCATATACAAAACAGGTACATGCCATTTTTTGTTACATTGTGGGCCTAGAAATTGCATCAAGATGCAAAGAACATTTCATTTTTCTATAAACAAATTATATATTTGCAAGATAAATTCCTAGTGTCTAACACTTTAAGTAAATTCTAGCTCTGGCTAATAATATGTATAATGACAGAGGTGTAAACACCATAAAACTCAACCGTAAAGTAATAAATATCTGTATGATAGGCTCCTAGAGAAAGAGAAAATATATCCATTATACTAAAGGGTTGTGGAAGAAACATATACCATATGAAGACTACAATTCAATTTTATTATGATCTTGACATTTCTACAAAAATATAGTATATTTTTTATTAATTTTAAATATTAGATTAAATGCAATCTTGTGTGTCTTATTTAACTTGTATAGAACTTGAAATAAATGGTTTAAGAGCTGATTCGGATGGCCTAGATTTCTTTTAATAAATCCAATGGTTTGAGTCTGAACGTATGTCTTATTTTACTCTATAGTCATTCAAAAGAATACCAAGAATCTGAGAACTTGTCCCAAAGTTTCAACTATTCTTTATAAAGCACTTACTGTGACATCAAACAATTTGAAAACCTCATTAAGAGTTTAATTTTAATTAAAGGTATAAATTCTTATATATCATCTCATTGTTCATACCATCTCCCCCTCAACACACACAGACACCTTTTACAGCCATGTAACTAGACACTATCACAAATTAAAATAATTAAATGTTCTGAGAGTAGTTATGGCTCTAGTTATCTCTACAGTGATCAGAATCATATATAAAGGGCAAATATAATTTACTATAATCCACTGATTACAAAACACCTATAACACTGTGGAATTTGCAGACCACTTTCATAACTTTGATTGTATCATGGTTAAAGGACAAACATTAGTGAATATCTTTTCTAGATATTCCAAAGTCACCTAATAAAGGTAAGCAATCAACAATGGAAGATATCCAGACTGGCACTATCTCACAGCCCCATAGATATAATGCACCTAGGGTTAGAAAGTAAAGGTAGAAACCCATGGCTAATAACAGAATGTTGGAATCTTGTGTCATAGACAAAGGATGATCTCAAGAAAAACAATAATCTCCTATGTGATGAGTGCCACTATGGACTACAGTTTTTATATCCTGTTTAATCTACTTCTTTATTGTCTTTAATTTTACCATGAGAAATACATATGACTTTATCTGGATGCTCATTTTTTCATAAAATAAAGGGTTTAGATTTTGTTTTTTATTTATAATGTATAAAAGTATTGCATTCTTGTTGATAAGCAACAGAAAAACCACAAAGTTGCACATACTGCACATTTAGGAATGTCCTTCTTTAGCTAAGAGGATACATTTCACATTAATACAGACCGTTAAAACTCAGGTCTTTATACAGTAAATGACTAACAACAAATGTTGATTTCACAAGTCCTAGGGGCTTGTTATATCCAAAAATATGCTTTGTCCTTAGAATTTCTGTCTTCATCATCCTGTCCACCTCTGAGTGCTTCCTGCTCTGGTCATGGATGTGGTTGTAGAAGCTCTTGAGAGTGACCCATGAAATAAGCTAAATTTGTCTCTGTGTTCCATTCTCAATTTTTTTTTCTTTTTTCAATCTCCTTTATATGATCTGGGTTGATTTCTGACTTGAGTCAATATTTCCCATTGTTGGTATTATGTCATATTTATTTATTCATTCAATTTTTGTCAAGATTTTGTTGGCTGTCTTTCAATGTGCACACAGCTCTGTGCCCTACTGCATCCTCTTCCCATCTGTGTGCCCCAATCACAGCTCAGGGAAACCTAACTTCTGTTAAGAGCTCTCAGGACCTTCTAACTGCCCCTTCCATCTTTGTCCAGTCCTAACATATCCTTTATACTCCTGGTAGATACAGAACTTTTTTAATTAAAAAATTAAACAGAAAGAAACATTGGTTGTTTTGAAGTAAGTAACTATGTGTCAGGCACTGAGGATCCAGCAGTGAAACAGCCCCAGCTATTAAGAAATTTTCAATGTAATGGAAGAGATAGAGCAAATTAACAGGGAAAAACACTTTTTCTTGATACAGTTAGAGATATGCATTACTTCAGACTGTTATTGGATACCTAGGGCCAGCTACTGCAGTCTTGGGGTAACTGGAATTGTTCTAATCACTATAGCACATATTGAAGATGAAATATCACCACCAACATGTAGATAAAATTGGACTAAAATGTTATTTATGGATTCTATCTGTGTCTACAAATCCACAAAATAAGTTTATGAAAAAAAAATTGCTGTATAGATAAGTGGATTAATGTTTAAATTGACAGGGCTCACCTTATGCAGCCAGTGCTGAGGACTCTCTCTTACCAGTATAACTTACCTCTTCTATGACACATGAACTCACCTAGACTTGGTGAGGTCCCAGAGTCCTAGGTCACCCCAACCATTACAAGATGGAATAACCTTAACCTTCAAGAATAACCTTCTAGAAACAATGCTTCACATCTTTGAGATCCATGTTCAGACTCAGATTGGACAACTGATTGGACAAGTGGGCATTCTGGTCACAAGGATGGGTGCTGATGGGTAGCACACTGATGCAAACCATGGCTGCAGCCAACCCTTAAGGGTGTCACACACAGCAACCAGGTAATCTTGTATTTCTATGCAAGATAATATATTTGCTTTTAAAAGCAACAGTAATATGTTAAAGGGGTTACTGTTGACAAAGTGCCTCTGCCATATATCTCATTTGATCCTCATAACATTCCTGAAAGTCCAGAGGACGACACTTATTCTGAATGGTTAAATAAATTGCCCAGGTCAGACAATTAGAAAAGGCAGAACTTCCTGGCAGCAGACCCTGGGTTCTTCTCACACCCCCACAGTGCTTTCTGCCTCAAGGCTTCTGCTGGTAAGAAGGAAAGTGTACGCTTCACAGTGACATTAAAGTTGAAGGAGCCAGCCTGGCACCATGCCTTGAAAGAGATCAGACTTCCATTTCTGAATAAAACCGTCTAATTGCCATTTCTAATACAAGCCAAATCTTTCATTGATTCCTTCCCAAATTTTAGAAAAGATGAAATAAACCATGAGCCAGAACAACTGAGAAAATAAGCAAAAGTGCAGAAGAGTGTGGAAATTTCATTTTTAATAATAGCTTTTTCAGAAAAGGAAAGCCAGACAAAGCAGTAATCCCTAAGAGGCTTGCTTGGACCCCATTTAAAAAAAAAAAGAAAAAAACTATTAAAAAAAGTATGTGCTGGCCTGTTACAAATTATCTAGAATCACAGAGATGAAGAGAGCACCCAAAGATAACTATTCAGAAAAGCACTGAGCGTGAACTCAGAAACTCACTGAGCAGAGAGCCCCCAACGCTGGAACCCTGTGTATTGAAGACATTGGTATTTGGTAGAAAGGAAGTGGGTTTTACCCAAGTGCTCTTTTCCTGAATTCAACTATTACAAAGAAACTCTCCACATATATAATAACTCCCCATTATTATTCTGGTATTGTGCTGTATATTTACATCGGACAGATTTTTTTAAATCTAGTTATTTCAATCTCTACCATAAGGGCATGTTACTTAGGGGAAAAAAACAAACCTGTTCTCTGAGACCTTTGATAGTTTTTTGAATTTCCACTGCAAAATTGCTGAAATCTTGAATGAACTTTGCTTTGGCCAGAGATGTCACGTTTCTACCGTCTTCNAAAAAAGTATGTGTTGGCCTGTTACAAATTATCTAGAATCACAGAGATGAAGAGAGCACCCAAAGATAACTATTCAGAAAAGCACTGAGCGTGAACTCTGAAACTCACTGAGCAGAGAGCCCCCAACGCTGGAACCCTGTGTATTGAAGACATTGGTATTTGGTAGAAAGGAAGTGGGTTTTACCCAAGTGCTCTTTTCCTGAATTCAACTATTACAAAGAAACTCTCCACATATATAATAACTCCCCATTATTATTCTGGTATTGTGCTGTATATTTACATCGGACAGATTTTTTTAAATCTAGTTATTTCAATCTCTACCATAAGGGCATGTTACTTAGGGGAAAAAAACAAACCTGTTCTCTGAGACCTTTGATAGTTTTTTGAATTTCCACTGCAAAATTGCTGAAATCTTGAATGAACTTTGCTTTGGCCAGAGATGTCACGTTTCTACCGTCTTCATCAATGTACAAGTGATCTTGTTGCCTGTTTATACAAGAAGCAAATAAAATGCTGAAAAACAGAAGTTGCATGGTAAAAAAAAAATCAACAAATATTCCTCAGGCATTGGAATGTACAGGTCATTGTGAGTGCTGCTCTGTGTGGCCAATAAAAAGATGCGACTGGAATTAGAAATTAAATTAAATGACATATATGAAGAGAATCCAGAGTGTCACATCTGCTCTACATAGTTTACTCAAAATGATAAGAAAGTATTTCTTAGGAAATAAAGGGAATGCCATGTAGTATTACATATCTATTTGACATATTATTTATACCTCAAATTATGTCTTTTGCTAAAAATTGTTCATTTCGTTTCACAGTGAAAGAGCAGTGACAAATTAAATATTATATATTATATAGCACCCAGGTGGGAAAGTTCCTTGTTCTATTATAAATTCATGACAAAAACTAAATTAAGATGAAAATACTAGTCTGACAAAAATCTAATCTTAAACCAGATGCAAAATAGCTCAGTAATGTCGATAATAAAAGGAAATAAAAAGTCTTGGGCTGGATTTAAAATATGATTGCTAGAGCTTAACTGAAGTTCTCAAAAGACAGAGAGTAAATAATGAATTTAGAAAATTGAAAAGAAAGTTACATCCATCTATGATTACAATATATTGTTAAAAATATTTTTATAAAGATCTGATTTAGTTGACATGTTATTCATGTCTCAAGTTTTCTTTTTTTCCCAAATTTTGTTAAAAAGTTCTTCCTTGTGAAGAAGCCATTGTAACTTTCAAAATTGTTCTGCTTTGTTCTGCTTGATATGTCTTCTATTGTTCAGTAAGAAAATGGCTTGCCAGGTATAGTACATCCTATGAGCTTGTAAGCAATTCCTAAGCCAAGGACATGTGTAGAACTTACATCAGAGAGGGACTTTGGGAAAGGTAGCACTGAAAAAGAACGGAAGTTACCAGTGCTAGTTACTCAGTCACTAGATCCACTCTATGTTCTGTAAGCCACTGTGAATTAGAATCACCATGAATCACTAGTGGCCACACACCAGTTCTTACTGTGGTGCTGTGTTCAAATCGATTCAAATGTACAAATGTTGATATGAATGATAATAGTAACAATGGATCATCTTAATTAAGATTATTTGACACTTTTGTTTTCGTGGTGCTCTCTCCTATAAATCATCAGTGTCGAATCAAAGGGGATTTAACCACAAGGAAGTATGGATGATTGTAAAAAGGTATAACCAAGATTTAAAGTACTGAATGTAGGGGCGCCCAGGTGGCACAGCGGTTAAGCCTCTGCCTTCGGCTCATGGCGTGATCCCAGCGTTATGGGATCGAGCCCCACATCAGGCTCCTCTGCTATGAGCCTGCTTCTTCTTCTCCCACTCCCCCTGCTTGTGTTCCCTCTCTCGCTGGCTGTCTCTATCTCTGTCGAATAAATAAAAATAAAATCTTTAAAAAAAATAAAAATAAAAAAATAAAGTACTAAATGTAGGAACATAGGGAGTGGCTGATAATGACAAAACCAGATTATACAATCAGATGGTGTTCACACCGGAATAAGTATGTGTTGGCTGTGGGTTATGTAACAGGCCTTACACTAAGATACATGTGAGGGTGCTTTCCAGTAAGTAGGCTGCTACCATTCTCTCAGAAAAGACTGATTGATGAACAGGCAGGAAATACAACATTTGTATGAGGAAGACAAGGAAGAGGGAAATGACTTCTACCTGGGTTGGGGGTGGGGGATGGGGTAAATCCAGGAAGCTAAATAAAGTGGACCATAGTTCTGCATCCATTTCAGGGACCATGCAGTTCTGATTGCTCCCCCATAGAGGGTACATCACCTCACTCAATGCACCCAGCAGTGCCAAGAGACAGTTGAAGCAGAGAAGAGAATACTGTAACTCTCAGAAAAGAATACTGTAACTTAGAAACTTATTAATATGTCCATATGATACAGCTATCGAATTGCACAGCCGGATACAAATCAGGATTTTCAAAAACAAAATTTAAAAGTCCTTTCTTAACCACTACACAGACATTTTAGGCCTGATCATATTTGTGTTTTAGACAGTGTGGAAGGGAGAAGAGAGACAAAGATACCAGCTAGGGAGAATATTGGCGGGTGGTGGGGGAAGGAAGGGGAGGATGGAAGGAAAAGATGCACGGTATGGATGTTGCTATATTTTAAATCCTTATTTAAAACATGAAACAGCATAGAGTTTGTAAGAAAAAATAAAATTTATCAAGTTAAACTGATGTTAACTCATGAATAGTGTATGAAAAAAGGCTCAATTTGTGACTGAGAGGGGTAAAGGCAAGAAAGATGAATGTGCAGAGAAAAGTAAAAGTGAAGCCATAGCCTGAGTGATCTGTGCACACTGAGCAGGCGGATTTTGTCCTCTTTAGTCTAAACAGGTCTTGAGCACAATAGAACTATCTACAAAGGATTACTGAAGTGTGTATAGTTAGAAGACAAAATAAAGTTGTTATTATCTTTTTATTATCATATCAACAACAAACGGAACTCCCAATTGCAAGGCTCATGTTTGAATAAAATTTGATAAGATTGGCAGGAGACTAAATTTGAGATCAACCAATCTGTAGCTGAGTGACTAAGGCTACAGGTAAGCAGACCACCCAATAGGTCACCATAATCTTAAAAAGTTCACATAATATTATACGTTAATTATTACCTCAAAACAAGTGAAATGAATGTTTTTGGAAGGACCGGAATGTGGCTGTAGGACAGGGTAGAAGGCAGGTAGTGGGTGTTTTGTCCATGCCTCATACTTGTGGGTATGACTGGAAGAGCCAGATCTCCATCAACATCTTATAAGAAAAAGAAAAATTGCCTGCAAATGTGTCCCCCAAAATCTATTTTCGATTTTCCTCTTGTGAAACATTTCACATAGTAGAATGAATTACAAACCAAATGAAATGCTAAATTGAATAAGGGCATGTGACTGTTTTCTGCCGCTTGAATTATTTAAAATGGTTCTGACTGGGGCTACCATTCCTGGTCAGCAGTCTACCTTGCAGGGAGGAGCTCCAGGAACACATGGAACAGATTTAGTCTCCTCAGCCTGGAATTCAAGACCTTTCTCTCTCTGCCTTAATCTCCTTTTATAGAACATTCTTCCAGAATGCTCTTCATCCCTAAGTATTGAACACACCAGGTCGCTTAGACGTGCCAAGACTTACCATTCTCCAAACACACCTAACTTTTCTTTGCCTCCATGACTTTGCTCACTGTTCTTTCATGCGGGGAAGCCCTAAGCCTTCGTCAAAATCTTAGTCTCTTTCTCAAGATCTTACCTCTGCCTTGACTAAAAGCCTGGTGGAATTATCCATACCTTGTTCTGAACTACACAGCATCCTAATTGGATTTCATATCAGTATGATATGAGCACTTCTGTTCAAAGAGTTAATATTTACGTAGCATTTAAAGAACACGTTTGGCATATAGCGAGCACTATAACAGCATCTGCTATCCTGTCTTTTATGGAACATCAATAATGCTGCATCCGCATTACCATTAGGTGCTTTACATATATATATGTTCCCAACATAATAATCCCACAAAGTTGGTATTATTATGCCTGTTTTATAGCTGAGGAAACGGAGACTCTGAAATTTTGCATAACTGTGGTTATGAAGTAGTGGAAACAGGGTGTGCACCTGTACCAGAATCTGAAGCCTTCACCCATCTCCCTTATCAGGTGACTCACCTTCTCTCCTAGACTATAAATTTTACAAGACAGAGACCATGTCTTGTTCATGTCTACATATGTCACAGATTCCCACTTGTGACTGATGGCGGGAACCCCAAAAATGTATTTTGAATTTGACTGAATTATAATACTTAGGAGACTGCTACAAAAGGCAAAGTTACTAGTTTGTGGTAAAAAAATGTCTTCAATAGTATCTCTCCTGTAGGGTTGTGAATTACAATGTTTTTATGATTGTTCTTGGTAATTTAATTTTACAAGCATCTACTGAATATTTACTCAGTGAAAAGGAGCTATTGCATATACCCATTCTCAAGTCATTGTTTGTGTTTTCAGAAGCTTACAAGACAATTGTGAGGAGAAACTTTGTAAAGAAGTAACTATATATGAAACTTGTATATAAGTGTCGCAGAAGTCCTAAGGAATTTCAAAGGATTTCAAAAGAATAAGATTGACATTTCTCAATTTCCTAAGGGTTCAAAAATATCCTGTCTTGGTCACAAATTAAACCTTCCTTGCCATACACTATACATAAATTAAAATCAACTTAACTTGATACATATTATTACTTTTCTTACAAACAATATGCTGAGTTTCCTATTTTCAAAAAAGAATTTTAAAAACAGCAATATCCATAATGTGATTTAAGGAATCATAAATAACATTTATGATGTGCAATTTCCTGTACTTTATTGAGAAATATTTATTGCTGAGCATGCTCTGGATATGATACTCCAGAGTGAAAAGGAACCCATATATTACGAAATGTATTTATTTGTTCATCGTCATGTAATTTATCCTACATGTAAGTGAGTCAACTACGGTTTCTATAAAACCCCTCAAATTGTATATTTGAAGTAAATTTATCGTAAACAGCCCAAAGAAATTAGATATTTCTGTACATACCTACTAATTAGATCACTTAAGTCCTTATCTTTCTCATCAGGATAGCTGTACTGAGCAGAGCGTTTCTTTCGAGATTCTTGTGTGAATGCTCTGAACTGTCCTCTACTCCTACAGTCTGTGGGGAAAAAGTATCCACATGAGCAATGTGTGAGATTGGCATCACCTTCCTGTCTAGAGCATCTCTTTAATTGGGGAGGGGAATGGATACCTTTTTAGTCAGTTCAATTACAGGTTTCTGGTTTTGCATGTGGCTCCATCTCTGTTTTTACCAAAGCAAATGAGATACCAAGACAGCTTGCAAAATATGTAGAGGCTTCACAAGGAGAGCAAGCTGATTCTGAGCAAGGGCACTGATCACAGGGTACATTTTGTTCACGTAAAGGACTTAACAATGGGGAAAGGAACGAAAACGTGGTAGACAGAATGCTTGAAATTCTGAGCTGCTCAAGTGACTTAATCAACACCTGCTACCAACTCAAGACTAGTTTTTTTTAATGACCTCTACTGCACAACAATGTGCATATAGTTAACACTACTGTACTGTACACTTAAAACGGTTAACATAGTAAATTTTATGTTATGTGTTTTTCATCACAATAAAAACACATGAGAATAGTATGAGAATTTTTATACAAATATGAAACAATAACAACAGCAAATGCTCTTTAAATTTCATCTGAAAGCAGTTGGATTGGAAACTACATACATTGAGAAGAGGAAAAGCAATGATGTAGGAACCCATCTTTCCAGACAGTAAAACTGCTATATATAAAGCTCAAAAAAAAAAGGAATTTTTAATGCTAAAGGAAAAAAATAGATTGAAGTGGAACATGATAACCATCCCACAGCATTTCACTATGCACTTGAATCTAAAAGATCACACTGGACAGCATAAATTGGAGGGAAACGAGTTATCACCCTATAGCTTTTTGTATTAGGCAATGTACAAGTTATTTCTTAGGGAAGGGGAAGTAAAGACAACTTACACCTTCACCTTAGCATATGTAAATTAAAATCAAGAGGAATATGCCCCATGATAAATTGTTAAGCAAAGCTATAGATAAAATTTAAGTTGATTCTTTAAATAACAAAATAAACTGCAAATGCTATAAAATTAGACACAAAAGAAAAGTAAAACTTTGTTATGCAATATGAACTTACCAATATTAAAACATATAGAAAATAGACTGAAATGACAACATGTCAAAATGGTAACATTGACGTGTCCAGAACATTGTTATGGTGGTTATTTCTTTTTTTCTTATTCTACCTCTATCCTTTGTTTTGCTCAGTTTTCAATAAGAAACAGTCATAGTTTATACAATTTTAAAACAGTAAGTTTAAATAAGCACAGAGAAATGGGTTATTCCAAAGTCTGAATCACTTCAGTGGGCTGAGCCCTGGGACAGGTGGGAGACTTTGGACAATCAAGGAGGAACATGGAAGTGCAGAATTCCCAAGGACAGAGAAGTACTCAAGAAGGGAGGTAGAACTGTGGCAATGACAAACCACCGCAATGGGCAAGCTCTGCCAGTGGACTGGTGGGAAATGTGTGCTGCTGAAAATGTTTCATGTATTACTTTTGAAACTACAGTATCGAGACATTGTAAATAAAGCTATGCAGTATACTAACAGATTTATACATGCCTACTTTTACACCATGACTTCAACCTAGCACCTTATCAATAACAATAATCCATAAATATTTGCAGACCTGGGTGAGGAAAAAAGAACTAGAAATGAAAACAAAAAGAACACAGCTAACACATATAGGTTTCACTCATGTAATAAACTTAGTTTTTCCACTTCTGAAGAGTATATAATTTTGTCAATAAATATTTATGTGTAACTTACTAAACTAAGGTATTAGACTGAGCACTGTAGTGAAAATATATATGAGTAAGGCATGGTTCTTGGTGGTTTTGAAGAGTTTGCAGGTGGAAAAACACAGCATTTCCAGTTAAGCCAAATATCTCCCCTTTTAATTCTCATATAAAAAGGAAAAAGTAGAGAGAAAGGGGGCTGCAATTGAACTAACATTATCTATTGTCTTTCATTTATTTTTTAGAAAGATAGAACTTTAAAAGTTATTTTAAAGCACCAATAGAATATGCAAGATTATATACATAAATCCCCAAAGCAAAGAATTAGTTGTGTTTGTAATGTAACAGGTATATAATGACACATATATGGGAGGAGAAACACAGAGAAGCACTCCCCCGTACCCTTGTTCCACCAGAGAATGAGCACTGACAGTGGGGTGAGCAATCCACCAGGGTGGCAATGACCAGGCAGCTCTTTTAAAGTGACAGCTATTTTATTCCCGACATCTGGTTTTTTTTTTTATTTCATCTTGGTATTTATCTCTAGTTATTGCTGAAGAGGCAAAGCATCCTTGATTGCTGAATGTTTGGCTCTTATGTAAACAACACCTGAATTGAAACAGTATGTTAATTTGGTGGATGCTTTGATTTTATACCTATGCATATATATCTTATATAAATATGTATATACACTTGTTCAAACTCTGTTCTTAGGCCTAACATCAATTATTAATTGAAACTTTATAATAATGTGTGGTGGATATTATTATCCCTAGTGTTAACTTGAGGAAATTAAGAGAGGTTATATTACCTTCTCCAAGATACTACAGCTTTTTATGGAAGAGCCAGGATTTTAATTCAGACATTGTGTCTCAAAAAGTCCAACCTCTTAACTGCTACACTACATCAAGGAATGAGAAAAATAGAAATAACAATATTAAAACTCCTGAATATGTGGTTTGTGCAACTTCAGAATAATGGTACCATTATTTGTTAACTTAATGAATGGATGACTGAATGGATGAGTGGATTGATGGATGGATGGATGGATGGGTGGATGGATGATTGAATAGATCTAGAGTGGAAGATAAAAGGAGATCACTTGAGGGGCGCCTGGGTGGAACAGCGGTTAAGCGCCTGCCTTCGGCTCAGGGCGTGATCCCGGCGTTATGGGATCGAGCCCCACATCAGGCTCTTCCGTTATGAGCCTGCTTCTTCCTCTTCCACCCCCCCTACTTGTGTTCCCTCTCTCGCTGGCTGTCTCTGTCTCTGTCGAATAAATAAATAAAATCTTTAAAAAAAAAAAAAGGAGATCACTTGAATTCATATTGGCTCAAAATATTGTTAAATTTCTGGTCTACATGTGACTTGGGGGAGGCATGAAATAAACAGCAGATACTATTTCAAGACACCATTAGGAGGTGTGGATGAAGATAAAGCAATAAGGCCAATTTTCAAGAAGCATAATGCAATATGTGTATGTATGAGTACATGTAACTTCCCATTCAATGCAGCCTTGGTTGACCCCCCAACCCATTCCTCGGTGTTTATAATATAAATGAAGCCCTAGATCTTCACTGTGTCAAACAAAATCCTTCCCTGTGGACACATTCTTGTCTCCAGCCTCATTTCTCTCCAATGCACCATTCATGGCTAATCATCCAGCTCCAACTTTATTTGGTCTCTCTCACCTGAGTAACAAACACCACAGGTGTCATGTCACCATCTCTAAGAAGCCTTTCTTAAACTGCTAGGACCAGTTCAGATGGTAATTCATTACATTCTCGTAGCACTCTGTACATCTGTCTACTACTCTCCGTCAGCTAAGGAGAGAGCAGAGAGGAGGGCTCCATCCTACCTACCAGTTTAGCCTCACCACATAGTACAGTAACTGCACATAATCCACGCTGAATAAATATTTTAATGAATGAATGAAATCAGAGGCCAAATCTTTATTTTAAAATATCCAGTTCTTAGTTATTTTCTGTGTTTGAGAGTTTGATTGCAAGACTCAAACTATCTAGGTTTATACCATATCTTCCACATTTGAAATATATTACTTTGAATAAGCTATTTAAATTTGTTGACTCCATTCTCTCATCTGTATGTGAGGATGATAACACAATTAATCTCATGGAGTTGGTGAGAGGATTAAATGAGTTAAGGGAAGTTAAGCACTCTGGAAGAATGTCATACACACAGATTAAGCTCAAACATGGCTCTTATTTTTGGAAGAAACTTTAAAGAATAAGATGACTGACTTATTTAGTTCATAAGCAACTTTTGTATAATGTCAAAGTTATAAATGTTTTTGTTCATAAGCATAGAACTAACATTCAAAAAATGTTGTTGAATGAATTAAAACTTAAGGTATTGTGTTTGTAGACAGTTTTTCAAGGCAATTACAAATGTGTTTAAGAAACAATTTCCCTGAAAATAATTGGTATAAACACTTCAGGATTTTTTTACATTTACATTTCTTTATAGTGAAAAATAGCACAGAACAATTTGCAGAACTTGCATAAAAGCAACAATTTGCTATTTAAAGGTTTCGTCAAATTAAACCAGTAGAAACGTGATGTCAGTCTGCTTGGCAGTGAGTACTGAAAAAAGGAAAGTTTATTTCAATAGGTATGTAGATTGCAATCATGTCCCTATGAGTCATATCCAAACTCAGACCCCATCTGGTCTGGCCCAGAGATGGGCACATGGTAAGGAGATATGTCAGGACATGGAGTCCTGGGCATTAATGATTAATTTAACTAAATTAATTAACTAAATTAATTAACTAAATTAATCAGAAGGGGGAATGAAGCACGAGAGACTATGGACTCTGAGAAACAAACTGAGGGCTTCAGAGGGGAGGGAGTGGGGGAATGGGATAGACTGGTGATGGGTAGTAAGGAGGGCATGTATTGCATGGTACACTGGGTGTTATATTGCAACTAATGAATCATCGAACTTTACATCAGAAACCAGGGATGTACTGTACGGTGACTAACATAATATAATAAAAAACATTTTAAAAAAAAAGAAGATTCTGAAGACAACAAGCTGCTTTAGGCATAGGCCTCGACATTCTGATTTGCTGGAGTGGACTGACATTCCTCAATGAGTAAACAAGTCCAAGTCGGGAGTTGAACGTACAGTAGCTCAGGCAATCATGTATGTTTCCACGACTTGTTTAAAACTCTGCAACTATGGAACATCGGTGTCCTGGTGCTGCATTCCACATACGAAAAATAGATCAATGATGATAGGCTTAAAAATTGACAAAAATATATAACACTTTGTTTTTATTGTCAACACTTGTTTCTTAACATTATAGCACTTCTCATTTGCTGGCAAGAAGAGAAAAAGGAAAAAAGTACAAACAACGATTTATGAAACATAAAAATGACAATTTTGGGGAGACTCTGAGAACGACTTTATTCAATGCTGTGGTTTTATGTTGTATTTATATAACAATCAAATATAATTCCTAATTCCTAGTTCTTATGGAGGAAACAAGTATATCAACATTCCCTATCTTTAGATGGTGCTTCATCTGAATTAGTGAGCAATACTGAACTGTCCCTACAGTTGTTTTGAAGGGAGAGATGACAGCAGGAAACCGCTCAGATTTCTTCATACTCTTGCCAGCATTCCATTTTCTTCTACTGTACAACTGCATTATCTATTGCAGTGTAACAAGTTACCACAAACACGGTAGCTTGAAACAACACAAATGCATTCGTATGGACTGAATTCTGCTCCCCCTTACTTCATATGTTGAAGTCCTAACCCCTAGTCCCTCAGAATGTAACCTTACTTGGAAAAAGGGTCATTGCAGTTGTAATTAGTTAAGAAGAGTTCACACTAGGGTAGGGTGGGCCCTAATCCAATGTGACTGATGTCCTTTAAAATAGGGGGAGTTTGGACACAGATACACACACAGCTAGAAGACCATGTGAAAATGAAGGTAGAAACGGGTAATACAGGAGAAGCCAAGGAGAGCCAATGATGCCAGCAATTGCCAGAAGCTCGGGGAGAGGCAGGGAACGGATTCTCCTTCATAGCCCTCAAGGGGAACCGACCCCACAATACCTACAATCCTTCTGTCCTCCAGAATGGTGGGACAATAAATGTCTGTTGTCCAAGCAATGCAGCCTGGAATATTTTGTCATGGCAGCCTTAGCAAACTAAATTATTATTTATTATTAAAATTATTTAAAATATTAATAATTAATTATTAAAAATATTACCTCAAATATTTATTTACTATTAAAATATGATATGAAATTAAATGTATATTAAAATACTATACTATAAATATCAATATTTAATAAAATATTCTACTTAATTTTCGCTACCTAGTTAACAAAATATTTGTTCAAATAATGATTTAAAAATGTCTAAGCAGGGGTGCCTGGGTAGCTCAGTAGGTTAAGCGGCTGCCTTGGGCTCAGGTTATGATCCCAGTGTCCTAGGATTGAGTACCACCTCTGACTCCCTGCTCAGCAGGGAGCCTGCTTCTCCCTCTCCCTCTGCTCCTCCCCCTACTCATGCTCTCTTTCTCAAATAAATAAAGTCTTTCAAAAAATGTCTAAGTAACAATTTTATTTTAAATCTAATCATTATTTTTAGACTAGTTGAATTGAGAATACTGCATGTCAATCTTCCTTGTAAGAATTTCAGTTTTTCCTGTGATATAATATAATCAACTTTTCAGAATTTTCCATGGATATTTGAAAATAAACTTAATTTTAGTTTATAAGGTACAAAATTGGATACATCTCCTATAAAGTGATCTCATTAATAATATTCAAATACACTTCCATTGAAGTGCGCTAAAAAGTTGCTGTTATTTCACACTTGAGTGTTTCTATGATACACATAGATTGTGAAATGAAAGTAGACTTTATATCCATTATTGTTTTTGTTTCTTAAATTCAACTTTTTAAATATTTTTTTTGCCACTCATGTCTCTGTCTCTTTGTGTGCCTGACTTAATTTTACCTATTGTTTTATATCTGATCATTCTAAATATTTTGCTTCTGTGTATCTCTTGTAATGATGTAGAGTGGAAACTCTTTTTGGAAACATCTAAGAATTTTCTACCTTCAATGATTCTCTTAATACACTGAAACGTCAACGACATCTGAGTCACTAGCTTTCTTTAATTTTTGCTTATACCTCATTGTTTAGTTTCTAAATTGTTGATTTTATTCCCCTAGTGATTTGCAAGGCATACATCCTGTCTTTACTGCTAAGTAACTTTATATTTCATGGGAGCATATTCAAAAACAAATTTCATTAATTATCAATGTTAATACTTAAACACTAATAATTCTAAATATAACAAGAATTTTTTAAATTTTATAGTAATACTAAAAGGAACTTGGCTAATGGAAAAATCCATTTTTGGTATTAAAAGACCTTTTCCTAACTTAAACAACTTAATGAAACTGTGCTTTTTAAAAATTTTTAAAAATTATTTATTTATTTATTTATTTATTTATTTATTTTAGAGAGAGAAAGAGAAAGAGCATGAGTGGTAGGGGGCTGGAAGGTCAGAAAGAGAGAATCTTATGCAGACTCCAGGCAGTGTGGAGCTGGTCACAGGCTCCATCTCACAACCCTGAAATCATGACCTGAGCAGAAATCAAGAGTCCACACTTTACTGATTGAGCCACCTACGCACCCCAACAACCTACCTCTGATATGGGAAGATATTTCCTACTGGGATGTCATAGTTCGTAAATAAAAACAGAATGCTGTATTTGGAAGATAACTCAATATTCTCAGAACTTATGAGATGTCATTTAATAGCTAATGTTTTATGCTATATGTAAAGTCAATATTATCAGTAGAGGTTGATTCATTAACTGTATTGCCATTTAAACACATCATATTTTATGTCATTTCAGGGCTATTTAGTGCCCTTTATCCTGCTTATGAGGTTTGTTCTCACCTTGATTTCAACAAGCTATTCATGNGCTGTATTTTGAAGATAAACTCAATATTCTCAGAACTTATGAGATGTCATTTAATAGCTAATGTTTTATGCTATATGTAAAGTCAATATTATCAGTAGAGGTTGATTCATTAACTGTATTGCCATTTAAACACATCATATTTTATGTCATTTCAGGGCTATTTAGTGCCCTTTATCCTGCTTATGAGGTTTGTTCTCACCTTGATTTCAACAAGCTATTCATGTAAGATATTATGCACTTGCAGAACCAAGGAGAGTGGGAGATGTCCTATGGAGCTCTATCAAAAATAGCAACAATGTTCAAAGACAAACCTGAGAACACTGTTGCAAATTAATTGGTTCATTAAAGCTTTATAGGAGTTTCTTAAATCTTACTTCTTTAGTAATACTTTGAAGACGTTTTATAAGTTAAGCATGAAACAGCCATAACATCATGAAATATTATGGTAATAAAATCAGTCTCTTATGGAAGAAATTAAGCTTTCATTAGTTTACAAACATAAGCACAATTTATTTGAACTAAAGTCAAGAGTAAACATAAATATATTTACATTTGTATATAAAATATACTGTATTTAAAATTACTTGATGCTTTAAAGACAGAACTTAATATAAACTAGCAGCTGGAAATTGCAAGACCAGATGGTTCCATAAACCCCAGTAGAAAATATGTATCTGTTGGTTCTTTGTGAAATTGTTTTATTTGAAAGAAGTTTCATTTAATTAAGTGGCATGGTGCCTTCATACATCACCTGCATTAGGTGTTATTTTTCATTTCTAAAATGAGTGGAGAGTAAATCATTTTCTTTTGACATTCAAGGAAATGTTTTATGCTTTATGTAAAATCTATTTTATCAGTAGAGTTTGATTTATTTGATCTATAGCACAAACAAATGTGCCATTTATAAAGCTTTCTGAAATAAGTAGATCGGTAATAAGGACTTGTGAATATTGTTAGTTGCAACAGTGATGTCTATAATATTATGCAAAGACTTGATCTATTGATTAAATGATACTAAAAATTAGTTGAAATTGATGGTAAAATGTCAAGAGTGTTGCATTTACAATTTGTTAGCATAGGATTCTAAAAGGAAGGTCATCCAACTAAATAAGAGTTCCCGTATTTATCTCAGGTAAAAGGGAGTTGGAGGAAATTATGGAAAGTACAGAGAAAAGAAAACTAGCTGTGACATTACAAGGTACAATAAGGAAGAACAAAAAAAAAAAAAACCTGGACATGGAATTGAGATGTCTGCATTCTATCCCTAGCCTTGCTAATAAATAGTGAGGGTAAGTTACTTAGATCTTTTCAATTTTTGCTTCCTAACCCTAAAATGAAGTGACTTTTCTTTTTTTTTGTTTTTGGGTTTGTTTTTTTCTTTTTTCCAAATCAAATGATCTCTTAGGTTATCTCTCATTCTGAAGACTTATAACTAAGATAGCTAAGGGAGAAAAGGAACCCAGAAATGTAACATGAAATGCTTTATGCTTTATAAATTATAATAAGTGATATAATATATTAAATCTAAAAATCTGAGAAATTTTGCATTACCTTATAAGCTGGTAAAATAAGATTCCTACTTATTAAATTCATCCGTTCTGTCATTTGCTATTTTCATCGCTGTGATTTTGTTAATTACAACCGTTGTGAGGTTTCCATGTCCTCTTTTCCTTAAAACCAAATCAAATCAAACAATACTTTGAATACTTGCTGCTTATAAGATAACTTCCACAGTGAAGGCTCTGTTCTGAACCTCTCTTTGTTCTTTATGTTTTTCTCCATATTTTTGTTAAGAACTTACTGTTTCCTTAGTACATATTTATGGCATTGAATTACTACTTTTCTGCTGGTTGAAACAAGAATAACACCAAATCAAGCAATTTATTCATCTGATAACTATATCCACAAACTGGCCTAATGCTTATATATACTTTGAATCACCTTGTAAGTTGTTTTGACATAATATAGACAGACACATTGTGAACAGAATAGCATTTTTTTATGTACTCAGAAAAACAGAAACTTCATGAAGAGTAGGTAAAATAATCTTTGACTAGAATCTTCCATGACTTGAATTAGAATATTGTTTCTTTAATCCTTACCAGTGTTAATCATTTCAGAGTGCTGTATTTAAAGACTAACTCATAAGTATCCTAATTTCCTGCCATATCACCTATACCAAAGGCATGCATCTGTTTAATGCAAGCTTGTATCCAGAACCAGCTCCCACTTTGCCTCTGCCATTTTCCCACATTTCTCTGGTACTACTTACTGGTAGTAGCACCTGTGCAAATTACAGGTTCCCTAGTGACTTCCAGTGCACTGCTGGGTGGTACAACAAAGAAATCAAACCAGGAATATTTAGAACTAGTCTTTGAAGGAGGTTATCCTGGTAGATGGCATCCAATTGTCTTTAGATTTTTTTCAAATAAATTGGTTCACACATATTTAGCTGCAGTTTGCTCATATTGACAGAATCAGAGTCAACACACCAGACAGTTTAAACCTATGTGTCAAATACAGAAGCTGGGAAAAGAAATAAATCCACAATGCAAAAAGCATGAAGTAGACAATGACAAAATAGAACAAACAAGATGCCTAAGGAAGTTTTCCTAAGTTTTTGGAGGGTCGCTGTGTGATTTTTGTTTTTCTTTATTTATTTCTTAGTTTTTAAAAATATTTATTTATTTATTTGAGAGAGCTAGAGAGAGTGTGTGTGTGCAAGCAGGGGGAGGTGCAGAGGGAGAGGAGAGAGAGAATCTCAAGCAGACTCCCCACAGAGCATGGAGCCCCATGTGGGGCTTGATCCCATGACCTGAGCCTGCTTGAGATTCTCTCCCTCTCCCCTCCCCCCACCCTTATTCTCACACACTGTCTCTCTCTAAAAACAAAAACAAAAATACCAAAAACAAAACAAAAAACAAACAAACAAACAAAAAACCACATGGGCTTCATAGGCTTAGAGCCCATGGGATTTATATCTTCCCAGACAAGAGGACAGGAGGGAGCATGAATGACCTAGTAAACAGTTAAAGTGCATTTTGCTTTTTCCTGGTGGTAACTCTTAAGGTTCTATATCAGAATGCTTTTAATCTTCAAAGAAACCAATGTTTTATAACTGAATTTCAGGTCCTACCTTAGCTTCAGATCAAAACTAGTTTTCCCACAGCTTGTTTCAGTACATTTTTAGTCCACACAAGAAAGTGCATAAAATGATTAAACAGGAACCTCTATGACCTTCAGCAACCACATCTGCTGGTTAACACGGTCACACAGGAAAGCTCAGCTACCCATGTTTTTCCCAAAAGAGCTTAGATCTTGATCAGAATGCAGCTCAACAAAAGGCCGAAAGAAGGGTGCCCAGTGGTAGATGCCTCATCACGGGGTCACAGGAACTGCAGGGATTCCCCAGTGTGGAAGACAGGCTTTCCCCTTGGTTCTCAGTCCTGGGGCCAGGCCTCCCCAGGGCAAGCTGCAGTGCCTGGGACCCTGTAGACTGGTGCATACTCAGGGGCCAGGAGAGGGCTGTGCTGAGGCCCTGGAAAAGAGTCAGTCTGAGTGCTCCCGAGGGGCCCAAACACCTACGGAACCACTCAGCCAAGGAAGAGGACTGCGAGCAGCTCAGCTCTGGAAGGACTTGGCATCCAGATTTCTGTGGTTTCCCTAATAGCTTCTGCCTTCAGGGCCTGCCAGGGGTCTCTACTTCTCAGAAGGTGGAGAATGACCTGGGTAGACGGGCTGTCTTCCTGCCCTCAGCCTCGGAGGGGCTGATAGCACCCTCTGTGAGGTTTTTTGCCATGAGGTTTTTTTAATGTCAACAACCTGACCTGAATCCCTGGCATCCAAGAGAGGAAAAGTAACTGTCCATTCCAGGATCCTAACTACCAAGGAAAGAGTAGGAGATGCCATAGTCAGAGCATGCCCCATGGGATGGAAGAGGCAGAGAACTATAATAAAGAAATTTAAGGAGTGGCAAATGCTGCAGAGAAAAACTTCCTAAAGCTTAATTAGATGATGTTGGAACTACGAAATTAAATAGAGGAATTTAAAAGGAGGATGGTTCCTACTGAGACTGAAATTAGTGAATTTGATATTAGTGGCCATGTGCAAAAAATATATCAGAATATTTAGCAAAAATATAAGAGGTTGAAATAAGAAGGACAAGAAAAGAGATTTGGAGGGCAAACTGTGTAGGGTTAACACCCAAAGATATTTCAAAAGGAAAAATATATATATATATATTATACAATATTTAAGGAACATATAATTATCAAGGAATATGAGATTCACATCCCTCTTTGTTGAAGAAAAATATAAACCTGTGAATTGAAATTGGTCACCAGGTTTGAGACTGAGTTGATAAGAAAAGTTACACCGAGGCATATTCTGACCTAATATATATAAAATGGAATGACTTGGGAATATTTATACAGTGGTATGAAGCAAACATAAATGGGTGACATAATGTGACAAATGACATGCAAAATGAAAACAAAGTCCAACTCCTTAACACCGTAAGATACTCCGCCACCTCCCTGCCTACACAAAGGTACAGCAACACAGCTCTCTAAGTGACATACAGTCCCGTGTCCAACTTTTAGGTCTTATGCCATCTACTTACCAAGAATAACAAAGCACAGTTATCCAAAACTCAATTGCATTTACAATATTACTGTTTTAGAAAGATTAGGAGTTAATTTCAATTTATTTATGCATTTAGGAGAGGATTTTTGTTCTAGTTAAATTTAAATTTGGAACTTTTGATAATCAGTATTAACCAGTAGGCTACTATTTATGGAAAACAGAACTGAAGAAATAGTCTTAAAAATTTTTTCTCCTTTAAAAGTAATATATACAGTTCAGTTGAGAGTCAGTTTGATAATACCTTTCCTTTTAATAAAGATAAGCCACTAAGATTCCTTGGAGTGGCTGTTTAAATTCCGAACCGAGCTCTATGTTTTTCTCTAGGACAATGAAAGTTAAATCATTTCAGAGTGAGATTATCAGGGGATAGTGAAGAATTCTTCAACAGGAATGGGAATATGAGTAAGACAAATATAGTGATTAGTAAAGATAGTGATTTCTAGGTCCTTTAATAACATGCATTAATACATCCATTCAATACATCTCTTAATGCTTTAGGAAAATAACAACTTCAGGTCTGAATGGTGGACACAATGTGGCTGACACACATTTCTGGACCCAGTTAATTCAGATCACTGCAATGTATAACCTAAGGAAAATTACAGACCACCAATCAACAAAGTAATTCCTCAGTGATTTGAATGATTCTATCTGCTCCTAAATACCTGCATTCTGCTGTTAATTGGGAGGCATAAGAAGTCTCTCAGTTTAAAGATGTCTTTTAGTTAGGTTTTCTGGAAAAAAATATACTTGTTGGTCAAAAAGTGCAAGGAAATATAAAATCTGCATCTACTTTCAATGCTTCTCATTATTAACATGTTCAGATTCCTTATATTATAATTTACTTGTATCCTGAGGTGTGTTTACACCCTTAGGTGATTTTGCTCCTGAAATTACTTCTGAGCATTGTATTGAGGAAGATATATTCTGGCATGTGGCCAAGTATGGTTTTTGAGAATGATAGTGCTGTAAGAGAAGACACTTCATTTTTCTATTCAACATCTTGGTAAATGTTTATTATTGGTTAATTAATTTCCAGGGATTTTTTTTGAGACACTATCAAAGAAAGAGCATTCTTACTATTGCTCAAGACCACAAATTAGGATCTTAATATTAAGAATGCTTTGCATATTAAAGATTCCCTCCTCTCTTTGCCTGTTAAATCTTTGCAATGCATTTTCCGTAACATACATCACCAATAACAAATGCATTACAATTTAAGTAATGAGAGGATCTCTCCTCTGGGTCCTGAGATGTCTGAATCTGATAGTATATTGGAGCCACAGGATTGAAGGAGAAGGAGGGTGGAAGAGGCGGGGTGACTTCATTTGGTGTCTATTCACTGTCTGTGCCATGCACCTGTCCTGTGGGTGTTCAAAGGAGACTGTGCACACAGAGAAGAGAGTTGAGGCTTTCACGTTGGCCACATATAGGTTTAAATCCCAGCTGGAGGACCTCAGAATGTGTATTTAGCATCCAGGAACCTCATTTTTCTCATATGTGAAGTAAGGACAATGATACCCTCCTTGAAAGACTCATAAAGACTATGAGGTAGTTAGGCGTTATGTATGAATCACCTATCACAGGGCTGGTGGTATAAGCATCTAGAAAAGTCATATGTGGGCATAACAGGATCACAGCTTTTGCTTCCTGGACTTGAGTCATTGCTTCCATCCAGAGCACAGTTATTTCCATTGTGGCCCACACCCTGCCATACTATTTTTTTTCCTCTGCTCAGTGGGCTCAATGCCCAGTCTAAGGATTGCAGAAAAAGAGGAGTGTTACTACTTGCCATTCATCTTGTTTTGCACATTGCTTCCCTGTGTCCAATGTTTTGGAGAGCTGGAAATATTTCATTACGCCTGGCCATAATCACTAAGAATTTGAGGTGAGAGAATGTACACCGCTTCCTCACAGTACTAAATGTCTTTCTTCTCTATCCCATAAAACCTGCCATAGAAACTGCAACTCAGGTGTTGCTGTGTTTTTGATTCAACATTTTCTCATATTTCTAGGACTTGCTTTTCCCACTCAGGAATGTTTGGGGTTGATAACATCTCCTCTCCTGTGAAAGCCAAGTACTACTTCTATGATGTCAGCTGCCTTTTTCTTCTTAGAGAACATCAGAGCTTCGCCAGGTCCGTAGCCTCTATACGTGGCAGGCACGAGGACACTGTGGCCCTTGGGATGGTAGAGGCAGAAGAGACACAAGTGCGGTATCATGCGAGAGATACGTGCTCACGTGCAGAACCACGGCATGTTCTGCTCAGAACCATCAAGCTCTTACTTCATTTCTAGGTGTCAGCAGACATACATTCTTTCCCGAGCCCTAGGTTACCACTTACTCCAAGTTATCTGATGCTCTTGAGCCATATTCTTCTCATTTATTAAAGGAGAATAGAGTCACATTTCTTAAGAGGTATTGTGGTGACAAAATAGATGCATACAAAGCATCTATTAGGTAGAGTTTGGCTCATAAAAGATGATATGGTAGTTGTGGCAAATTATGTTGTGTCCCTAGAGAAAGTTCTCTAACTCTATCAGGACATTCCCAAATTTCCAACGAACATGGGTACAACATTCTATGGAGACTAAATAGTCTAAATTAGCTGAGCTACTGTGATTTTTTTTTTCCTCTTTGTGGTCAGCTGACCCCCAGGAAGTAGATACATCTAGTACCAAATGACTGGAGTTTGATGTTTGGTGTACTCATCTGAAGGGAGGGAGAACTAGAAACCAGATAGATCACCAAGTCCCACCCCATTTTGCTGTGCCCTCACAGCTCTCCCATGTCCCTACCCTCTCTGACAAGCCCCACTCTGAGGAAGCTAGATCCAAATGGAGGAGCCTAGGAGGTGGAACCCTTGGCCTTCGCGTTGTCCCCTCCAACATCTGTCTACTTCCTCAGGGGAAAAAGACCTGCTCTCATATGTTTTCCTCCATGCACCTTTGTTAAGGAGCCTAGTGTTTGAGGCTAGAAATCTCTCAAGCGCACATGCATGTAAATCCAGACAGAGCTAACAGTGTGCTCACTGACCTTTGCAGCAGTCTTGCCACACTCGCAGATCGACCTGTGGTATCTCACTGCAGCTCAGGTAGTCCTGTGGGTATTGTGCCTTCACGAAGACATCAGCCTGGACTTGCTGGATGTTGTCACCATTGTCACAGAGCACACGGGCCAGTGACGCCTGCTTCAGCTGAGTGAGCTGTGTGGGAGTGAACACCCCGGGATTCTCATACCAGAACCTGGTGGTCAGCAAGGAGAAGCACAGAGTGAGGGTCTTGGACAGAGCACTGCACTGAGCTGCATGCGGAGAGTGATAACAGCAAAGAAGAGCTCAGCAAAAGAGAAGCATATGGAAAGAATAATGTTTGTTCTCTCCAACTAAGCATGCTTTGAATTGCCTCCAGTATTTATAAAGTTCTTAAATCCTGTGCTTTTGAACTATCACTTTCTATTCAAGTTTTACAAAATCATTCAAAGAAAAGCTTTGTAAAGTTTTAAGAGATTTTTAAAAAGCACGTTTTCTAATCTAAAATTCCATAAACTGGTGTTAGAAATTACCTGAATAATTTAATATTGACATGTTTGCCTAAAAGGAAAATGTTGCTATGTAATTATTGATACACACTAGTTTATTACATCTGTCGGCTAATTAGAATGAACACGTTCTGTTTCAAATGAAACAATACAGTTTAAAAACACTATTAAAGTGAGCCCTCGTTCATTCCTTCAGAAGTATACAGGACCATATGCCAAGCACTTTTCTCATGCTAGGCATACAACATAAGATAGGAAGCAAAAGACTGTTGCCATTCCCATGGTATATGGGCTGAGCTATGTCCCCTCAAAATTCATACTCTGAAATCATAGCCTCCAGTACTTCATAATGTGACTTTATTTGGAGATAGGTCCATGAAAGAAGTAGTTAAGTAAAAATAAGTCACTAGAGTGTCATGGGGAAATTAAGGTCATAATCTAATATGACTAGTGTCTTTATAAGGAACGGAAATATGGACACAGACAGGTACAGAGGGAAGACCACGTGAAGAGAAAGGCAGAAGCTGGCCATCTACAAGTCAAGAAGAGAGTCCTCAGTAGGGACCAACACTTCCAACCTTGATCTAGACTCCGGAACTATGACACAATACATTTGTTATTTAAGCCACCCAGTCTCTTGGACTTTGTTTTGGTAGCCCTAGTAAGCTAATACAAATAGGGAAGACAGCTTACTCCAAAAAACCAAAGCTCTGCTAAATTTATTTTGTTTTTGACTATAAATATCCTTAGATTATTATCAATTGAACCTATTAGCCCAACTATGCATTGCAATAAATCCAGAGTGCTAAAACTAATTTATAAAAATTAAAATGAAATATTATACTATGAATGTTTGCCAATGTGCAATAAAAGGAATTAAATCTGTTTCTACTTTCTTTATAATTCATAAGTAGAAGAGATTGGGAAGAAAAGTTTTAAGTAAAGAATAATTTTTAGTATAACTTTAATTAAAAACTAAGTTCTATGCAATGTTTCAAGTCATACACACACACACAGACACACACGCATATATATATATAGTCTCTGCAGACCATATATATATATATATATGGTCTCTGCAATAGTACAAAGATTGAATTGTCAAGCAGGTTCACAAGAATCCTAGCTCTTTCTCAAGACGGTACTAATGATTCAGAAGATACAGCGAGTGCTCTGGAACACATTTGGTTCAAGTAAGAGAGGAGAGCTAATAGTGTGTCCCATGCCAACCCCAGTGGGGGCTGCTTAGTTTTTCAGTTTTCTTCCTTTTTATATTTGGTTAGCCTTGCAAGAAAGACATTACATTAATTTACATCTCCTACCAGCTGTCTGTCATAATTTCATAAATTCAAGTTGATTTACAATAAACACTTTAGACAAACCAGTCTATTTCTTTTTTTTCTTAAAAGATTTATAAAAATTTACAAAAAGGAATGCTATCTGGTATTATCAGTAGTCAGAAAAATTCTGTGACCAGATACCATTTGTTATTTCTCATTCAAAATATTTTAAATCATAGAAAGCATGGAATCATACTTATAATGTTATTGTACACCTATATTTTGGGGAAAAAAACAATTTTGTTATCTTTGATAAGTATAACATAATTCTTCACCTATCTCCATCTCTTAGCCGCTGAAACTGGGTAACAAACAGGCACATAAGTGTTGGTCCCACTCTTGTACCAGGGATCAGGTCTTCAACCATGAGGGCGGGCCAGAAGTCAATGTTGCCTGGTGTGCCATATAACCTGAAACAAAGATGTACACACATCACATACTGAGTGTGAAAGTGACAATGACAGTATTATTTATACGAATGGCTACAGAGCATTTTTTAAAATTTATACATACTAAAAAGAAAGGCAGAGATTATTATTATTCCCATTTCATGGGTAACAACTTGGAGATGATGGAAAAATTTAGGGATCACCCAGCTGGCCAGGGAACAGAGCAGTGACCCAACCAAGAGCATTTAACATCAGTCATATAACATTCACTGTGTTCTTCTTTATAATCGCTCTATAAGTATATGGAATATAACTCTGTGTGTGTGTGTACGTCCAACTAATTCTTTCAGAAACGTGTAACAAATAAACTATTAAGAAATGTCCATGTCAGTGTATATGGTAGGTAGGTTAAACAGAGTGAAAAAATAATTTTGTGGAAAGAATATGTGTTAGATAAATTTTCTCTTGCTAAAAAGACAATGATATTTGATTTGATCTGAAGTGATTTTTTTTTAAATAAAAAAAGTCATAATGCAAATGACAATTAAGCAAACAGCTTTGGACTCACCACCCATTTAAAGAAAGAAAATAAGACCAGGACCCATGAAACTCCTTGTGAGAGTGGCTGAGGCTGTTTTCTCCCTGTCCCTAAGAATAAACATGGGAACAACTCGACCTGTCCTGTTACTTTAACCCTTTATTTCATGTGTATGATTCTGTAGACTCCATATAGATCAGCTTCATGTTTTAACCTTAACACAGATGGAAACACAGTGTTTATACTTCCTTTGTCTCACTGAACGGTTTATTTGGAGATTCATTCCTGTTGCACACATCTGCTTCCTTTTCTCTGCTCTATAGTAGCCCATTGGATATTTTCCCAGTTTAGTTGTCTGTTCTACTGGTGATGAATATTTGTGGTGTTCTCATCTTTTTACTATAAACATTCTCATACATATTTCTTCCTATGGACAAAGGTCTCTCTAGGCCAGGCATCAGCAAATTTTTACAACAAAGAATAAGATTGTAAATATTCTCAGCATTGTGGGCTACATTTTGCAATTACTCAACTCTTCCCTTTTTCACAAAAGCAGCCAAAGATGACACATAAACAATGGGCACAATTTGTTCCAATAAACCTTTACTTACAAAATCAGGCAGTGGGTTAGATTTGGTCAATGGGCTGTGGTTTGCTGCTCTCTGCTCTAGAACTTGCTGAAGCTAAAGCTTCAAATGCTGGGTGTGGAGCATGACACCAAACTGCTGTCCAAAATATATGTACAGTTCATACTCTCATAATGAGCATATAAAAGTTCTCTGCGATATATATCTTCAATTTTAATAGATAGTGCCCTTGGTATATTGAATTTATTCTTCAAATTTTTTTTGTTTAGTCAAATCTCATTGCTGCTCCCCTTCTTCTTCTCCTTCCTCCACGTCTTCCTTCCTTCCCCGACCCCTTGTCCCCTCTCCATCCTCCCCCTCCTGCTCCTTCTCCTCCTCCTGCTTCCCCTCCTCCTTCTCCTCCTCCTCTTGCATTTCTTTTCTTAATTTCCGATGATAGCTGGGCTTTTTATATGTCCAAGTGCTTGTTTGAGTGTTTGAGTGCTTGTTTAATTCAGATTCAAGTGTTGTATTATAGATTCCTTCTGTTTCAACTCCCCCACCCCCGGAGAATTTTTCTCTGAAATGTTTTGATTTGCATTTTTGTTTTCTTGCTACATAGATTTATTTGAAATAAGCTTTCTCTCTCTCTCTCTCTTTTTATTCCTAGGCATTTCATGAAAAGTATTTCTAGTTCAGTAGCATACTCTTCTGTCACTGCAGTGAAGTACTGCATCTTTGACTGAAGTGTTGGCGGCAATGGGAGAAAGTAGGCATTGGCGGGTTTTATTTCTCCTCCATTCCTAGCATTCTTAATTCTACTTCATTCTGCTTTAGCTTCCTATGGGATCTGAAGCGATGCTATCCCCTCTCTACTTCTCTTCTGTCATCAAAACATGACTACCTCTGGTTACTTTCAGCCTGTGAGTGGTGTAGTTGACTCCCAGGTTCCAGAGCTACATTTGGTGATTTAACACTTACTGCTGAACTGTGTCCTTCCAGAGAGATTTCTTTTTCTCGTAGTTCATCTATATGCCCTGATCCCCTTTCTTTTGACCACAAAGATTTTTAAATTCTCCATTCTTCTCTCCATGCCCACAGACTTGCCATGGAAGTGGAGCTTCAATGGCAGCTCTGTTGAAACTTGGTGATTATTTCAAACTTAAAGTAATTTGAAATGCATGCCATTCTTGTCTCCTACTAATTCTGAATGTATGAGTCATGTGTTATTTGGTATGTCCTCTTCATCAGTCTCGTAGTTTTGTAGGAAGCCATGTCAAGAGATCTAAAATCAAATGACCATTGTTTTTCTAAGACTAACTAGAAAATATGCCTACTTTGTAAAATTTGTGCTAATCTGATGGTTGTGAAATCGTGCTTTACTATGATTTTTCATTATCCTGATTAATTATTTAGTTAAGCATCTGCTATATATTGATTGAGCATTCTTTTTTTTTTCATTAAATGCCTATGTATACCATGTCTTTCCCCATTTTCTATTGGGTTCTTTTTCTGTAAGACAGAGAGTCTTAGGAGTTCTGTGTATATTCTAGATGCTAATGCATTGTTATCTATGCTCAAATGTATTCCTCAAATTTGGGACTTTTTTTTTAAAGATTTATTTATTTATTTGAGGGGGAAGGGGCAGACGGAGAGAGAGAATCCCAAGCAGACTCCCCATGGAGTGCAGATTCCAATGCAGGACTCAATCCCAGGACCCTCAGATCATGACCTTAGTCAAAATCAAGTCAGACACTTAACCGACTGAGCACAGAGGTGACCCAATGGGACTTTTTGTATTAATTATTCTCATTATGTTAGACTTTTATGAAAAATTGTCTTCATTTTAAGCTCAATTTTATCAATTTTTAAAGTTTTTTTAATTTAATGCAAAAAAACCTTTTCTTCATCAATGCCATGAAGATATTCTCCTTTACCTTTTTTAAAGTTCTAAACTTTTGCCTCTCAGATTTAAGTCCCTCATCTATTTGGAATTGATTTTTATATGTGATGTGAGATAGGAATCCATACTCATTTTTATCCATGGATAGCCGATTTTTACTGCATCACTTATTGAGAATGTTCTCATTTCTCACTAATTTGTCATGCACTACTTTCAAATATCATGGTTCCACACAGGAGCACATTTTTTTGTGTGGATTTCTATTCTAGTCTATCAGTCTATTTGTCTATTCTTGAATCAATATCACATTATATTAATTACTGAAAGCTTTATAATAAGTATTGTTAACTGGAAAATCAAATCACTCAATTAAAGATTCTTATTGGCCATTTTCTCTACCAACTTAATTTTAATATCAGCCTGTTGAAGCCACAACAAAGAACTATTAAGATCTTAATTAGAATTCCAATAAATATATCATTTTAGGGGAATACTGACACATTTGAATTACTGAATCTTACTCTTCCTGAACAAAATCCATGTCTCCATTTCTTAAGTTCTCTTTAGTAACTACCCAGAGAGTTCTCTAATTTTCTTCCTAAAATATTGCACAGATTTTGTTAATCTTTTCTTTTCATTTGGTATTGAAATGTAATTTTTCTTATATTCCTCTTAGTTTTACTATGTACAATATTTGCAAAAAATTATTATGACAGTTTTATTTGATCCTTTCCAATATTTCTTTCTTTATTTTATGGCCTTACTGTGGTTTCCAATACAACTTTGATATTAATCATGGTAGTTGCCATCCTTGTCTTATTCATGTGTTTAAATGAAATGCTTTTAACATTTAATCAATTGCAGTAGATTTTTTGAGCTGCTCTTTATTAAGTCAGGATGTTCCGTTTTCCTAGAATACTAAGAGCCTTTCTTAAAATCAAGAGGGATGTTGCATTTTACCTGGAATGTTTTTTTCTATAAACACTGAAATTATCATTTCTTTTTCTTTTTAATATTCATGACATAAATTCTATCAATTCTTTAAAAATATTGGACCAATTATATTAGCAGAATAAACCAATTTTCATCATGTTTAATATATACATTGTTCTACTGGGATTTTTAATGTTTTGTTAGAAGTTTTTATCTAGGGGCCCCTGGGTGGCTCAATCAGTTAAGTGTCTGACTTCAGCTCAGGTCATGATCTCAAGGTCCTGGGATTGAGCCCTGCATCAGGCTCCCTACTCAGTGGGGAGTTTTCAGCTCCGCCCCCCTGCTAGTGCTCTCTCTTTCTTAAATAAAATAAAATAAATAAATAAAAAGTTTTTATCTAAATTTATATGAGATGCTGTCTTATTTTTTTTAATATTTTATTTATTTATGCGACAGAGAGACAGCCAGCGAGAGAGGGAACACAGCAGGGGAGTGGGAGAGGAAGAAGCAGGCTCATAGCACAGGAGCCTGATGTGGGGCTCGATCCCTTAACGCCGGATCACGCCCTGAGCCGAAGGCAGACGCTTAACGACTGCGCCACCCAGGCGCCCCGAGATGCTGTCTTATAAAAGTTCCTTTTTTCATACTGTTATTGTTTTTGTTTTTGTGTTTTTTAAATGTCAAAATAGTATTGGCCCCTAAAAGTAACTTACTTAGTGTTCTGTGTTCCCTGATTGTGTATTCTTGAAAAACAACATGGGCCTTAGGACTTTAGGACTAAATTGCATACTAGGTTTGATTTCAAGAACATGTGTCCAAATTTATTTTGAAAGCTTCCTTCCCATTTAAAGTCATAACATCTAGCACATTTTGCTACAGCATTTGGTTTCTCTTTATTGCTGTGTCCCCCGCCCTACATTTTCAACAAAATAAGTTAAAAAATTGTTACTTAAAAGTGATTTTTAATTATTGTTCTGGGTTGAATTACGTCCTCAAAGAAAGACCCAGTCCCGAATGTGGTCTTATAATTTGTAAGTAGGGTCTTTGTGGATGCAATCAAGTTAAGATGAGGTCAGCAGGGTGGGCTTTAATCCAATATGAATATGACTGCTGTCCTTATAAGAAGAGGGAAATATGGACACAAGACACACAGTGAGAACATCATGTGATGACAGAGGCAAAGATTGTGGGCTACAGCCAAAGCCAAGGAATGCCAAGAATTGTTGGCAAACCACCAGAAGCGAAGAGGCAAATGATTTTCCTTTGTAGGTTTTAGAGGGATCATGGTCCTGCTGACACTGTAAATTCAAACTTCTAAGCTCCAGAACTGTGAGGTAATAAGTTGCAGTTGTCTTCAGCCACCCAGTTTGTGGGACTTTGTTATGGCAGTACTAGGAATCTAAGACAATTATTAACTCCCATAATTCCATACAAAAGTCAACTCCTAATTTCTAAAACAGTTTTCCGGTCAAAATATTCATTGTCCTGTTCTCATGTTTATTTTTTAATATGATGTTATTTTGATAGTCTTTGAATTTACCATTAAATTAATTTCTTAGACTCAGTAATAAAGATGTTGTATTCTGAATGGTTAAAATGACATTATACAGCATATGATAAATAATGCTTAATGCAAATCAGAAAGTTAAACAAGGTGAAATTATTGTCTGTGAATTGTTAAGAGTTCATACAAGAAATGGTAGTTTGAGGTTTTAGAAATTAGAACACTGAACTTTCCCAGATAAGGTAATATTGGCTTTGTTAATTTCAGTCCTTTGATATTAATTTGTTTTTCACCTATTAACAAATTCAGCTGAACATTAACCATTCCTATCCCTATTGTAACTTATTGCTTTAACTGTGGCTCCCAACATAGCTCCAAGAAATATTAAGACCCTTTTAAAGGTATTTAGTTCAGGTACCATAGTGAGTAACTTATTCATCATATATGGCTTATTTGAAACAATAACGAGTTCCAACCTCATTAGAGGGAAGTCTGCAATCAATGACTTCTCAAAACATTTTTTACTGATTCATCTACATTACTCAGGAGAACGTTGGCTCTTTTTTTTTTTTTTTAATTTTTAAAGTTACAGACATTGTACCTCTTCTTTTGGTTATAATTAGTTCCTAATAGGAATATAAAACAGCTTCTATGTTTAATTCCTTGGGTATGTCAATTCACTTCTTAGATTTCCTCCCCAAAGCTAATATTCAACATTTATTCCATACTTGAAAATAGCAATCCAACATAAAAGTGGTATGGTTATTGATTAAGAAAATAAAGGCAAGAAAAATGTAGCTTAAATTAAATCTCCTTATAGCTTGCAGCCCACTGATAGATAACTGAACCATGCAGAATTTGACATTCCTCAAGGAACTCATGGGTGCCTTAGTGCCTTAATGCTTCTGTTTTATTAAAGACTAAAAGTAATATTATCTTAACTGCAGCTAGTCCCTCAAGGTCCTGAAAGCCTTGCTTCCAAATTCCTTAAAAGCTTAGGCTATCCCTAACCCCCACTAACTAAAATGTATATAATAAGTCACTCCTCCCCATCTCAGTACATCTCTTTCTGACCGCAGGTCTTGTCCCTGTGCTATAATAAAAACACCTTTTTGCACCATTAAATGTCTCAAGAATTCTTTCTTGACTATTGGGTTCAACAATCCTGCATCAGTTATGACTGTAAAGAATTACATAATCCCAGGGCACCTAAGTGGCTCAGTAGTTTAAGTGTCTGCCTTTGGCTCAGATCATGATCCCAGGGTCTTGGGATCAAGCCCCTCGTCAGGGTCCTGCTCAGCAGGGAGTCTGTTTCTCCCTCTCCCTCTTCCCCTCTGCCCGCTTGTGTGCTTTCTCTCTCTCTCAAATAAATAAATGAAATCTTAAAAAAAAAGAGTTATATAATCTGAGATGACATCTGATCAGCACTGCTTCTGAAAGTGACAACAGTGTATACCAACTTCCTTTCTGCTGAGTGCAGGAGCAAACTAGAATGCTCCAGGTACTTCTAACCAGAAAATTGACTTAAGCACTGCATTAGTGTGCACTGCCCAGAGCAAGTATGAAAACTGTCTCCATAAATAGTCTCCTAGCTTTGATAATGTAACATTTAACTGTGTTTAATTAAATTTAGCTTCTAACCTTTTTTATTACTGCAGAACAAACCACACATGGACCAATGTTTAAAATGCTATTTTTGTTAATATTTTGATGTACAGAGACTTGAAAGAAAAGATCTTCAAACCTTGGCAAGAGCTATTGCATGCCACAAAGATGACAATGTAATCCACATCTAATTTCATAACAATACTTTGACTTAAAATCTGTTCTAGAAAGATGAATAATAAAAATAATAACTTTCAACTGGATCGTTCTGAGAGACACCAGGGTAGAAGGTCTTATATAGAATTCTTTTCCAGGTCTCTACATGCTTCCTGATTCAGAGAATGAAAAACATATAATGTAGCAAGGTATGATTTTAATGAAACAAATAAAAGCCTTTACCACAAACACTGAGGAATGGTGCTTTGTGAGAAAGTGTCCTTGTGGAAAAGCTTTCTGAGACTCTTCTGAATTTTTAGAATAAATGTGATCATTTAGTAGCTTTCAGAGAGAAAATATGAAACATGCCCTTCAAAAAAAAAAAAACAAAATGCCTTTGTGTGCTCTCACACAAAATAAAATTTCTTCTGCTTCAGAATGATTGCTTCAATTTGAGAGAAATAAATGACATAACTATAAGAAATTAAAACAATGAGAACATACCACCTCACCAGAGTGATTAGTCAAACCAGAAACATTGTATGATATGACTTTACGGTTGATTTAAAGTCATTGAAACACCAGAAGAAAAGTTAGTTCCTTAACCTGGAAGAAAAATTCCTCAAAATACTTTTTACTGGAAGCTTATCTCAGGACTCTAAATGTTTCCCGAAAGATTTTAATGACATCATATTTTTTCTTTTAAAATTCTTCTACAATTAAAATTTTATGCATTTTGGAGATCCATTAAGCTCTACCTTTAAGAAACATTACCTCTGTAGCTGAAATGGCATAGAAAATTAAGCAACTGGGGAAAATAAATTGTCACTTTTTTTTCCTTTTTTGAACAAATATATAATACAATCCATTTCTTTTACAAGAGGAGGAACTTTTCTTTCTACTATAACTTTACAGGAGGAAAATAATCTAATCTACTTTACATAACATTTTTTAGAGAACTAAAAATGTTTTAATAGTCATCAAATTGTCAGAAGTGGAATACAGAATATAAAACTCTATTATTACATATAATAATAAAAATAGTCATTGAAACTATCTTGTGATCACTTAGAGGAAAAAGAAAGCGAAGGGGGAAAAAGTAGAAAAAAGAACAAGAAGAAAAAGAATAAAAACATAAGATCAAGGCAGAGAATTGAGAGCAAGAGATACATCCAGACATCATGGAGACTGGGATAGACTTCCTCACAGGAAAAGGGACAGGTTCATACCCATCAGAAATTGATGTACATGGAGAACTAACATATTTGAAAAACATTCAGAGAGAAGATCTTTAATGAAAATAATATTTGGACATTTATAGCATGGCAACTAGTAACAATTAAGTCCCCCCCCCGCCTTTTTTTACCCCAGTGGTAGACATGGATGAGAAATTTGCTTTTTGGTATATTTTTCATAGTCAGGATAAAATACTGAAAATTTTTTTTATTTAATTCTACTCACATATTAGCAACCATTTGAAATCTCTGGCTCTAAGAAGTGTACTCTTTTTGCTAAAAGATTCCTTAACAAGTATTGGATGTTAAAGACATGTAATCCCCCAAAAGAGACTTTTCATCATATCATAACCAAAAAGAATGGAAAATAACAGAAAGAGGAAAGGAAATACATTTTTCACTGTGTGAGACAATACTATTGAATGCCATGTCTATAAACCACATAAAAAGATCTAATATACATCCTGTGGTAAGCATCCCACACTTAAGGAGATACAGTAATAAACCATGGGAGGGTGGTGGAATGGGATAGGCTGGTGATGGGTAGTAAAGAAGGCATGTATTGCATGGTGCACTGGGTGTTATACATAACTAATGAATCATCGAACTTTACATCAAAAACCAGGGATGTACTGTATGGTGACTAACATAGTATAATAAAAAAATATGATTAAAAAAATAAAAAATACACCATGGTTTGAATTTCTGATTATGACACACAATTAACTCTTTCATTCAGTCCACAGATTCTTAATGACTTCTAGAGTTCTGTAGACACTAGTCTGGGATTAAGAATTGAACTAATTGACAGACTGTGCTCTAAAAAAGCTTATCCAGTCAGGAGGCATAACGGATATTTAAAATATAAACTACAGTATATAAAATAATATATAAAAGTATATTGACAAAAATGGAGATTTCTTTAAGTCTCTGAAGTCATGCTCCATATATTATAATAGTTGCAATAAGAGAGATAATAACATGAAATAGATAGAGATGAGTAAGAGAGATAATAAATTAGAGAGAGATGATAGAAGATGATAGATAGATAATAGTAGATAAGACAGTCTTTTCAATATGCCATTTTAAGTGATAAGCCTTTTATTTTTATTGTACTATTTGATCTTAACTGTAAATATTTGATTTATAAACTTCATTTGTGTCTCCAAAACTGTGAAACAATTTTGGTTTGGTACTCTGAACTTCTTCCATCTTGCTCCATGGCTATTTCAGAAGTTCTCCGACCAAATCCAATTTACCACCACTCTACCCCTACATGTTCACAGATGAACTATGTTCCTTCTTTACAGAGCAAATAAAACCCACAAACAGCCATCCACCACAAACTATGGCACTGCTGACATCTCCTCACCTTCACCTGCCCTTACAATTCTCCCTTCAGACAAAATTCTAAAATGATGAGAATTCATAGATTACTAGAAAAAACAGTCCCATTTAGTATCTCCTATCACTCACTTGTTCCAATTTGGCATATTGCATTGAAATTCAAAAGCCACGTTAACTACTGGTAATAGAGATTTCCTACGTTTCCAGACGGGAATAGTTATAGTTGAGGGGCCATGAGGAGGTCGCATCTGGTATGCCAAGTCCAGTCAAATGGGAGCAACTGCGGGCTGCTGTGAGAATCACATTCAGAAGAATTCTGAAATCATGTCCAGGTTCAGCGAGAAAGAGCCCTGGAAGCAGTGTTTGTCACAGATGTGACAGAAGGAGACTGGTCACGGAACTTCTAGTTATTTGCCTATTCTAAGCTAGTGTTTCATTGCTCACTACAATATTGGCTGTGTGCCTTTTATTAAGCAAACAGCAGAAACACGGCAAACATTTTATAAATACTTGTTAATTACCTTAATTAATAATTAAATGAATAGGTGAATCTAATGGTAAAAAGATGCTACTATTCCCAGAATACTGAGAATTATGCTGCTGCTGTTGTGGCTGACTACTATTTTCATTCTGAATGCGTGTTCAATTTTACCAAATGTCATTTTGTTGTCCTCTGAGATGACTGTATGGGTCTTATAATTGGACATTCCGTTGTGATCATTATATTGATAGTGACTCAATCTTATTTTCCTGAAATTATCCCTCCTTAATCACTGGATTTTTCTATTACTATTCATGATTTGTCTGAGAAGCAATTTAACATTTTTTATTCCTTATCAAAAAAGATATTAGGATATGATTTTATTGATGCTGTCTTAAGGTTTATTACCAAAGGTATGCTACTTTCATCTAATAAATTTAGTGGAGTTTCATCTCTTTATATATTCCAAAATACAATGTGTTCTGTACAATTCGAAAGAGTTTGCCTACTTCGAGCCCAGAGACTATTTGAAAGCTATTCTTTAACAATTTCAAATTTCTAAAGGCTCTAATTTGACATTGCATCTTTCATTATCCTAAGACCAACTAGAAAATTATTATTAAGATTTTCAAAATTATTTTCATAAAATTAAAATAGCAATTTTTTAACTCTGCTTATTGTATGTTTCCATTACTCCCAGCTCTTGGATATATTAATTAATATTATTTTTCACCTTTCCACTTTATTAATTTTTGCTTTAATTCTTTCCAACTTCAGTCAGACACTTATCATAAGTATGAAATAAATGTCTGTCAAGCTCAGCCTGTGATATTTGTGGCTGTTGATTACCATAATCCAGCCTATCTTAACTATGCAGGCTTCAAAGATACAGATTTGTTCTATTTCCTAAATTAGGTAGGCAGTACTGGGTACATTGTTCATTGAATCTGAGGACTCAAGCCTTTCTTCAAATCCATAACTCTTCTGTTAACTCTTCCATTGTGTCTTGCCTGTATTCCTTTTCCTATCTTTTGGAAAGTCTATAAATACTTGGCATTTTCAATCTTTCTCCATGTCTCTTAGTCTTTCTTATGATTTGCTCTTTTTATGTGCTAGTGCTACATGCTGAGTGATTCCTTCAAGTTTCCAGTTGACTAATTCTCCATTCTAATTAGTTGTTTAGCATACCTATTGAGATGTTAACTTCAATTCTGTATATCATGGCTTAAAATTCTATTTATTTTTCAAATATCTGTATTTCTTATATTCTCTTTTTCTTTTAACATAGTATCCATTCTTTAACATATTTAATTAATTAATTAAATGTACTTTCACAATATCTTTCATATTGATCTGATCTCCCTTGATTTTGGATCCCAATTCCTTCTTTGTTTTGTTTTGTTTTATTGCTTTTCGTTTATTCTCATTGCTGGTTGTCTTACGGCCATTTATTCACCCAATCGGTTTAATTTGTGTCCATATGTGACAGAACTTCTTGGGAGTCTGTTTTCTTTCCTGTGATTGTCCATATAAGCGGGCTTGAGGAGAATTTACGTAGTGATTTCACACAAGTTTTGCCAAGATCTTAGTGGTTTCATGTGTTCCAGAGCAGTTTTCATGCTGATGTGTCAGGTGGTCTTTCAGCATCATGGTGTCTGAGTAAATTCAAATTTCTCTCCTGTGTAATATAGGCTTAGATAAGAATTTCACAAAGCTTCTTGTTTTATTCCAGCATCAGTCCCTGATGGTTAGTCAAGAAACTATCTTGTCGCTTCCTCTTTCCTAATGGGAAATATTTTTCTGATTCCCTTCATCCTTTGTATAGATGAACAACCTTTATGCAGGGAGCTATGTTTCACCCCTCTACCTGCAGCAAGCTGGAGGCCTTTTCCTTGCCCTGGGTGATATTAAAACCCCCACCTCTGATTCCTAGAACTACTATTCATGTATCATATAACTCCTGGGCCAAGACAGCATTCACCACTGATTTCTCCCTGGCTTTTAGTTCTTTGTCCTTTATGGCATGTAAAAATTGTCCTTTATTTTGAGCTTTTTTATGTTTAAAACCTTCTTTATATTTTTACTCTTTATTCAATAGTTCTAAGAAAAAGTTCAACAGAAAAAAAGAGGCTTTCTTTACTGAATTGGTTATTTCCCAAGAAATTCTCTTGAAGTCAAACTGTCACAGAAAGGTGGCTATTAGTCAAATTCCTTATAGAACATATCATACTCTTTTTAAGGTTGCTTTTCTGTCATTTTCCAAAAATGGAATAGGTAAGAACAGCAAAGAAAAATTTTAATATTGTATACAGTACAATATGTTTACATTTCTAATTGCATTTTCAAATGTTACTTCAGGTAGTTAAAAATAGAAAATGAGCTGGATAATTCATTGACTATAGAAGTCATACTTAAAAAATTCTACCCTAGCTAGAAAAGGTTATAAAGTACCATTCGGAGTTAATGTATAATGGGGATATGGACCAAACTATCCAAAATTCGCAAAGAACATCTGTGTTATGCAGAATGAAACCAATTATTGACTTAATCCAATATTTTAAAGTATTCTAAACTGATTCCAACTAGTTTATGTCTGCCTCAAACTCAAGTATTTTCAAAGGAGATTATTTTAGGATGTTCTATGAGTTTCCTATGTCTTAACCAAAGAATACAAGCTTAAGGAACTGAAACCTACACAGGTCATGTAATTAGCCCATGTTCTCAAAGTTGATTACTGTGAACCTGGAAAGGGAGCCAGGCTGTATCACAAGTCCATACCTTTTCTAATACTCTTGCTTTCTTCATATTGATTATGGATCAGGTAAGTATGAATATTAATTTGCACATTCTTTCCTATAACTTACTAAGCACTTAAAAATATTTTTGTGTAGTCTACTAACTTTGCATGATAAAAGTTGTTATTGCTTTTCTCACCCACTAAAGCAGAAAACCATTTCAACTGCTTTCCCCAATTCAAGTCAACAAGTGAAGATGTAGATTCAAGGTCTCCTGGGGTTTTTATTTGCTTAGTGAGGCAACCAGCTGACATAATTAAATGCACAAAGAATAGATTTTCAATAGTGACAATAGTGTGCTTTGTATTATAAAGTTAGAAGAAATTGTTTGATAGTCACATAAATTAATATCAAAGTCCTTCAGTAATTTTAATACAAAGAGTAAAGAGTATATAACTGAGATTATTCTGGCTCCATTTTGATATTTATTTTGTGAGAAAAAAACTTTGGGTTACACATATAATGACTTTTGCACAATATAATGTCAATCTCCTTTGCTCCAATCTGAAGTGTACCTTTCATGTGAATGCCATGCTACCATGAATAGGAAAGGGAAGACTGTCTACCATGGAGACACATTCTTTCGAGCTTTAATTACAGAATATTTTTCTTTAATTTTCCTGAATCAACACTACTGACAACTGGAAGCTAAAACAGATTCATTTAAGCATGGCATTCTAAAGTTTCCTTACAGCTAGCATTCATTGGGCTCTTCTTAGTTGCCAGACACTCTGCTGAATTTGACATGCCTTAAATAATTTAAACTTCTCAATAAACTTATGAGATACTATTATTGTTGTCCTTTTAGAGATGAGAAATATGAGACTAGGAAAGTTTACAAGAAGCTACAAGGTGAGAAGTTATCAGAGAGAGCATCTAGAACTCTTGTGGTCTGATATCAGAGCCTTTATTTCTCTGTGCTGTATTATGTTTCTCACGATCTCCTGTTCTAAACCCAAGCAAAACACCACCACTAACAATTTTTAAAAAGTAAAGAAAAGAAAATATTAGCAGTAAGTTTTGCATAGTGACCATGCACATTTCAGCTTCCCTTCTCCTGTAAAGATGAGCATGTCCTAATCTCTGGAAACTGGACATATATTAACTACCATAGCAAAAGAGATGTTGTAAATGTGAATAAATTGAGGGATGTTGAGATGGGAGATGACTGTGGATTACGTGTGTGACCACACAGGTTCTTCAAAGTAGGCAAGAGACTGAGGAGTAAGTGAGGGAGAGTTGACTACAGAATAATGTCAGAATGATAGGATGTGAGAAACTCAACCAGCATTGCTGGCCCTGACGATGGAGGAAGGAGTGCAACCAGGCTCTCTCTAGAAGCTGGAAAGGCAAGGAAATAGATTCTTTCCTCTGGATCCTGCAGAAAGGGACAACATGATTTTAGCCCAATGAGACATATTTCAGGCTTCTCACTTCTAAAACTGTAAGTTAATTAATTTATGTCATTTTAAGTCACCATGTTTGTGGTAATTTGTTACAGCAATAACAGGAAATGAGCACATAATTGTATATTACTCTAGTTTGGCTGTGGATAAAGCCTAGACTTTGGAATCAGATAAATTAAGGTTAAAATTTGCATTCACTACTTGCCAACTGTGTGTCCTTGGGAAAGTTAACACTAGTTCACACGATAATGGCCTAGAAAGTGTATAATGCTTCATGGCGTATATAGAAAAGATCCTCCTGAAATATTCTATTCATTTTTGAACATGAAGAGCCATTTAAACAAAAATAGAACCTTGTATATCAAATTGTTACCTTATAAAATCCACAAAATTTAAAAGATTAACAAGAAAGTCATAACTTCCACTTAGGGATATTTTGATATGTGACTGTTTCATTTTGATATGAGAAAACTGTAAGTCTAAAATAAATAGTATCATTCCTGAGTCTTGAAATAAATTAGAATAATTCATCAAAGAATATCATTCTTCTATTATGTTTTTATTCTACTAAAGCAGGTATCAGCAACCTCGTTCTTAAATAACAGATAATAAATATTTTTGTTTTTTCAGGCCACACAATCTTTACTGAAACTACTCAACCCTGCCATTATAGTGGGAAACTGATCACAGATAATATGCAAATGAATGGGTATGGCTGCATAACAATAAAACTACAAGAACAGGTGACCAGTCTGTAGGCTATAGTTTGCCAAACCCTGTGTTAGAGTCTGGGTTGAGGAGTATTCACTTTAACTCCGAAGTTTTATCATTCATAGTGCTGTCTTTCACTCTCAAGTTTCCGGGGGTATATGGTCCTAGTCCTATGCTCACAAATGCCTAGAAGTCCTTGGCCTGCCCAGAAACTCCCCAAGGGATTGGGCCACTCTTTCATGACCACTTATCTATTGTCATTGAAAAACTCCCAGGTACAAATTGGGACTGACCCAAACAGGCACAATGGTCATTGTGTGTCTACCTTGCACGTTGCAAAGATGCCAACCCTAAGAAATACGTACTTGGATAAGCAAAAATATCTGTGGTGGGTTGGTCTAGTTACTGAGTAACTACTTGGAGGCAGATTTACCATGAAGCAAATGAAAATAACTCTTCAGAGCTGGAACCACCAGGATCTCCCCCCACCCCCCGCCCAGGCCCTAGAAAGAGCCTGTGATGTGTCCACATGGTCACATGTGCTTCTAAAACATGTATGTGGATACACTTTAAGCCTTGCAATCCTGGACCATCCCCTGACTTTGTAAACACTGTTCCAGTTACTGGGCATATCACAAAACAGCCCTCATGATGACTGAAATGGCATTTAACAGATTCTTTAAAATCACACTTGAGAGACTGTCAAATCTGGGAATGCCATTTAATTCATCTGTGCTGCCTCCTCTTTCCTAATCCTGGTTTATAAATAACAGTAACCTAACAAATGTTTGTGAAATTGATATGCTACTGAGAGGACCAATGCTTTTCATGCAAACAGAAAAGCTAAGTCATTGAAAAAGGAAGTTTTTCAAAAACAAGGATTTATTAAATTAAAGAAATTAGAGAAAAGGAAATTAAGAAAACTATGGGACAAAAGAAACAACTAAAATTTTTTTCAAAGAAGCCTATGTTTAATTAAAAAATGAAAGGTGAAATTATGGAAGGGAGAACATGGAAAGATTAACAGACATGATAAAATTTGGTTTCCAAGGGGAGAAAACAATGCCATAGAGTAACTGAACAGACATGAATCATAGGAGACATCACAATAGGACAAGATACATTGGAAAACAGGCAACACATGGCTATTTTATTGCTTTATTTTTTCCTTTTTTATTTTCAGCAGAGAAAAAAAAATAGCTTTGGAAAACTTTAAAAAAATCTATTACTGCCTAATGAGACCCATACTTACTTCAATTGACTTTCAGGGCAGTTAGCCTGCCCGCCTCTAAATCACCAGCATAATGTCATTGGATAATGGGACTGCCACAATATAATTCCATAGCTACCCCACTGCTCCTTTCTTCATTTTCTAAGGGAAGATTATATAAGATTATAACAAATTACGGCTACATATGCCTCTCTTGCTACAGGTACTGACACTAATGGATCTTAGCTCCACTTGGCTGAGAAATAAATCTGTTCTATAGATTGGCAATAAACAGGCTCACAGTCAGGGAAATCGGCTTCAGCAGATCACCCACGGTTCTGAGAAAAAAAGGGAAAGATTTGATGGGGAATATAAATATAACCTTCTTTTATGTTTGATTTGTGATCGAAATGGCTAAGCTGCAGTTTTTTTCCCTCTGCACATGTCAAGGCAGATACTGGGTGTCGAGGTGCCCCATAGGCAGCATCACTGTGTGTGTGTGTGCTCGGGGACGGTGTGACGGGGACCAGGGAAGACCCACTGTTTCCAAAGACCTTCCTCAGCAGAGTGTATGCTGCTTCCACATAACTCAGTGATAACTGAGTCTTAAGAAACCTGGATACATGTGAACATGAATCTGGAAGAAAACAATAAATAAATAAACAATGTATATGTTAGTGAAAATATTAGTTCTAATAAGCCCTGCTTTTTCCTCAAGAACTTATAATAAAGCAATTTTCTATCTTTAGCTCACAGTAGAAAAAACAGGGACCTGGTCGTCCTTTAGCTTCTGAAAAGTAACTTTTCCACTTGAAAGCTGAGAAAGAACCTATCGGTTACATTTTATTTTTTAACATTTTAATGAATGTTCATGCCATAGTCATTTTAAGGTGATCTTAACAGGCAGGTCATGTATGAACCCATATAGATCAGGTCTGATACTTAACCAGAATATTTTATTTAGGATTTGGGCTAATAAATAAAAAGCTGATAAAACGTTTTAGTCTACTATTGTCCTTCAAGTGCTTATCTACTGGAAACTGCTCATGGTCAGAAGTCCTTATGAAATAAAAAATAAGCATGCCTGTTTAAAATTAAAATTTTAGTTTCTTAACTGGAAGTGAGTTTCAAATAAGTCCCAATGGTCATATTCATATTAAAATCACAAACGAATTACACTTCTTTTTTACAGGGATTTTTTTTTTGTAGTTGTTGTTTAAGATATATTCAAATTTATTTATGTAATATACCAAAATTTATTTCGCTTTAAACTTATGTATTAAGATTTACATGGTCCAAACCCCTAAAATCTAAAGAAACAAGAATTATACTACCTCAAAACCAAAACAAAATAAAACAAAAAACCTTGTGTAATCTATTCATTAATCCTCTGCCTATTTAATAAATATTTACTAAATTCCAGGCATTGTTAGACATGAAGGATAGAAAGTTTAAGGAGATATGCTATTTTTCTTTTTCTTTTTTTTTAAGATTTATTTATTTACTTTAGAGAAAGAGGAGAGAGAGAGCAGGGGAGGAACAGAAGGAGAAGGAGACAATCTCAAGTTGACTGCGCTGAGCAAGGCTCAATCCCACAACCATAAGATCATGACCTCAACCAAAACAAAGAGTCAGATGCTTAACTGACTGAACTACCCAGGCACCCTGGAGATATGCTATTTTTCCTGAGAGTGTTCACTTTAATGAAAAAGTTGAGTATGTAAACAGTTATAATAAGAAGTATTTTACTATAAATAAGAACAAAGTGCTAACAGACCACTGAGGAAAAGTTTTGAGAAAGAGAGAAAAGTTGGTTCTACAGGGGTAGCAAAATTCAAAAACCTTGAATTGAGTCTGGTAGACTGAGGCGATCTTAACCAAGTAGATAAAGGAAATTGTGTTTTCTAGGCAGAAGGAATAGCTCATGCAAAGGCATAAATGCCAGAAAGATCATGGCATTCTCAGGTAAAGGGAGAAAGTGAATAGCAATATAGTTAAAGCATTGTGCTGGGTTTGGTTTGGAAATCAAGAAACATGGCTGAAAATTTAGATTAGTACCAGAATCTAAAGGGATTAGTCCCCAAGTACAATATTTTTCTAAACCTAATTGGAAAGAGAAAAATCCCATGATGTTTTTAAGCAGAGAGGTGATATGCTTTAATTTGTGCTCTGCAATAATTCTGACTCTGTAAGAAAACAGGAATGTAGTGCAGGAAAACATATAGAGAACGGCTGTGAAAATGCAGGTGGAAGTAGAGAGAAACCTAAAATACAGACTTAATTGAGAAAGGTGAAAACTTTTGTTTAAACAATTGCACTAAGGCTAAATTGTAGGGACAGGGGAACTACATTAAGTTAGAATGAATGTTAGATTCTATTTCTGGCAATAGTGTTATAACTAGAAAGAGACGAGTCTTTCCACTACAAACAACCATAAAAAAGTTCAAAACATAAGACTGCCTGGTTTTCAGACATTGGAAAATAGGCAGCATAAAACCAAGAAGCCTGAGGAAAGGGGAACTTTCTGCCTGGGGGAAATTTCCCCAAGGCCATGCAGGTTGTTAGAATTTAAGCAAAGCTATGCTAGAATTCACGGTGGTGCTGGGCTGAGGGGTCCCCATCAGAATTCAGAGCAGTGGAAGCTGCTGAAACAGTGAGGAGTGGGGCAGACCCTGACTTGAGGGCCCCCGCATTCCTTGGGAACGGCCAGGCCAGCACCTGAGCCGGAGGGACCACCTGAGTCTTACTAAGAGCAACTACCACAGGGGATTAAATCAGAACAGGGAGAACCCTTTCATACCTTAGTAACACCCCAGACAAATAGCTAAGGTACAACATACCAAGTCTTAGAATAAACTCTAACCTTTTAAGTATAAAACCTACTAAAAGAAAGCCTAAAGCCTAGCATCTGCCTGAAAGACAGAGCCTGGAGATTGGTTCTCCCGTCAGTGAGGTTGGGATAATACCTTGAGCTTTCCACATTTCCAATCAGACAAAGAATAAAACAAAGCCTATTCAAGTCCAAGGTGGAATCACAGTGGTTGATATGCATTTAAAAGTTATAAGACAAGCAAAGAAACAAAAAATGTGGTCCATACATAAGAAGATAAGTAATCAGTAGTAATCAATTCCAAAAGTATGGCTGTGATGTTGAATTGATCAGGAAAGGACATTAAAGCAGTTATTATCAATGTATTGAAAAATAAATAAGATGTATATTTAGTGAGTTAACATTTAGGTAAATGTCAACAGATTAGGAACCATTAAAAAATGTAAATTTTAGAACTAGTGTAACTGAAATGAAAATTTCACTTGTATTTAAGAGGAGATAGAAGATGGCAGAAGAGTTAGTGAACTTGAAAGGAAAATCAGTTGAAAATATCCAACCTGAGGAAGAAACAAACATAGAGTTCCCAAGTAATCTAGAAATTATACTGTTAGATTTCTATTCAACAGAAATGGATACATAAATTCACAAAAAAAAACTTGTATATGAGTTTTCATGGCAGCATCATTGAGAATAGATGAAAACTGGAAAGCCCAATGGCCACCTCAGGTGAATGAATAAATAAATATTTGTATATTCATACAAACAATGCTACTCACATTAACAACAAAATAGATCATCCATTGATACATCCGACACCTTGATACATTTTCAAAAACATGGTTAGCCAAGCTTAAAAGGGTACATACAATATAATTCCTATTGTCTGAAGTCCTAGAACAGGCAAAACCAACAGTGATAGAAATCCGATCTGTGGCTGCTGGGGAGGGCCGGGTGGGAAAATGAACTGTAAAAAGCATGAGGTAAGTTTCTGAGGTGAGGAAGTGTTCTTTGTCTTTACTGGGTGATGATTACGCAGGTATGAATACTGTTCAAAGTCACACACTGTACACTCGAAACGTGCATCTTGTGTGTTACAGCCACCGTATGATTAGAAATGTAATTTTAGTTTATTCAGATTTGGAGAATTTAGACAAAATGTATTAAACTGCATCCAGATATATATTTTTTGGCAAAATAGAATTTAAAAATAAAATGAAGCATATATTTGTTCATTATAAAGTTTTCTATAAAGTATTTATTATAATATCATCTATATGATCATAACAATTACATTATGGGATAATAGTAGTATTCATTAGTATCATATACACAGTATAATGCAGTACAAATTTCTTCATTGAGTGATTGTCATTGTAAAATTTTCTAATATAGCATCAATTTTCAAAGGTTGGAATAAAAGCAGATTCTGAAAGAAATTCATTTCTAAAACAATTACTAAGGCTCACCACTATAAAATCCACAAAACTGATGCTAAATTAAATGTCGTTAAATGTCATGCTTTAAAGTGTTGAATTAATTATTTTGCATTCCATTTTTGCTAAATGAATGGTCTTGAGTGCCTTCTAAGAACTGGACCTCTGGGTATAACTGACAGACAACCTGAGTTTAATTGGCCTCTTGTCACATTGTATTTGCTCAGTCCTGTGTTTTCCTTGTTTCAGGGCTACAGGGTTGATTGAATGAGTTTTTAATTTTTTTTAATTGGGGTTAAGGTTGTGCAAGAATCAAATACATTTGTGGTTTGCTGTGCTGTAACTTTTCATTCCTTTGTATATAAAATTAGTATACACCATAGTTAATTGAGGCCTCTAAATATTTGATGAAAAAAAATGAATTGGTACTGACAGATAAGTGTGAAAACCTAATTTACACCTAAGAAAACTTTATCTGGTCAGGGGGTTCAAACTGAGAATAGTTTTCAAATCCAGGGCCCTTGGGGAACTGAAATGCGCCCCGCCAGGCTCTCGTCCCGTAATGGCCTACCAAGGGTCTACTGAGCTGTTGCACTCCACTAGGCCATGCACTCAGCTCTGGGGACTCAAAGATAAATTAGACAATTTATCTGCAACCAAGAAGGACATACTCTTGGAACGCCGTCATTAAATTAATTAGTTCTCGAGAAAGGCAGAAATGCGATGGAATAAAAATGACCAGACAGGGAAGGCTCTGAAAATGGCATGTAGAGTCAAACAATATGACTTGGTATAATTGTATAAGATGGTATACTTGTAAAATTGGTGTTTAGAGAAAATATGATACTCAGGCATCTTGTGATAGCTATGCCATGAATGCTGTATGCGACCTTGGGAGCTAAGAGAGAGCTGTCTGCGGTGCACCATATGTGTAAAACAGGAGATAAGAGAGCTGAGGGAGAATGAAAAATAAATCCTGAACAGAAAGAAGCAGAGATAAGAGGTGGAAAGAAAATGCTGTTCCTCTGGAGGCCTGGCTATATTTAAACAGTCTAGTATCCTTCTGTAACTGAAAGAACAAAGTCACTCCCTCCAAAAGGGATAGGAGACAAGGACGGTTGAGCAAGGACTAAGAACAGATGGTAGTTTCAAGTTTGGGGCTGTTTTTGGCTAAGGGAACAACCATTTCAAGGTATGAGGTGGGGGAATCCCCATTGCACACATGTAGTAAGCCCTAGGGGGAAAAGGGATGTGCTAAATAAATTTAGTTGCCAAATAAATATTTGTTAAATCAATGGGAGAAGAGTGTCCAAGGGTGGCTTTAGGAATCTGAGTCCTCTAAAAAATACATGCAGAATTTGGGGTGTGTAGTTTTGTTGTATTTCTCTGCAAAAGAAGGTTCATAGCTGCTAGCAGATTTTTAAATGGTCTAACATGAAATGACTAAGAATCATTGTTTCACAGCAACTGAAATTGCTAACATACTAACCATTCAATAAAGATAAAGGGACAATGTTGATGAAAGGTCCTTTAAGGCAGATACGAATACGGAAGTTGAGAAACATCTAGAAGAATGAGAGCCAGGAATCTAGAGGAAGGAAGACCAAGCCATGAGAAAGGTGATCAACCTCTCTCAGGTGTCAGGACACAGATAGATGGTGCAAGCTGTTGAAAAGGCATCATTGCAGGTACCTCAGGGTGGAAAAAGGGAAGAAACTAAGTGTTTTTGTTTCTTTAATAGTATCAAATGAAACAGCTATGAGATAGGTGCATGCACTAAATATAAATTACTTAATTGGTGAATTGTAAGCTATTCTTTAAAAAAGCTGAGGCAGCTGCACATCCCTGTAATAATGGGAGACAAATAACCTTGTATTTATTAAAGAACAAAAGTAACCATATCCACAAAAAATTCACACATTATATTTTCAAAAGAAGATACAAAAATAGCCATCAAAATGGCCTCTCTCTGTTTGAGAATTTATGTTCACCACTCAATGGATAATTAATCCTCACAATCAACTCATTATATGTTTTGCAAAGAATGAAAAGAAACAGCATGATTTTTTAGAGCAAAAAAAATCCTATAAAAATGAAATGATTCATTTTCATATGGTCTTTAAACAACTCTTTGAAAACTTAAACATTTTTGACAAGAAAGAGAGAAAGGGAAGGAGAGAAGGAAGGAAGAAAGGAAGGAAGGAAAAAGGAAGGAAGGAAGAAAGGAAGGAAGGAGAGAGGGAGGGAAGGAAGGAAGGAAGGAAAGAAGGAAGGAAGGAAGGGGTAAAAGAGAAAAAGAAATTCCAGCAGCTCTTGGTACTGAAGGAAGTAAGAAGCCTGTGCATTTCACAATCCTAGCAAAAGCTGTAGGTCTTTGAGTCCAAGAGAAGTGAAATGAGTACAATAGAAGCCAAATGGTTTGACACTGCTCCTGTCTGCTTCTCCTAGAACTCCTGTTGATCTCCTTTTTATCTGTTCAGGCTCTATCTACGACTTCACTTAGGAAAAAAAGGGTCCATTTCACCCATAAGTCTTAATATCTTTGGAGTGGGATGGGTCAGATGCTAATTCTAGGATTGGATGCTTCCATGCAGGGCAACTCTACAAGCCCTCAAGACCGATGGCTTCTAGTTTCTTTAGCTCTGGTGCCTGCCAAGTCTTTCCTCCATATTTCTTATATCTCAAATGACCTGTCTGCCCTATCAGATGACAGTCTGTCATGAATAACTGCCACTCCTCTGTTAAGACTGAGTTGTTTTTGTTCTGTTTTGTTTCGTTTGAAGTATAGTTAACATGCAATGTTATATTTGTTTCAGGTATACACCACAGTGATTTAACAATTCTGCACATTCCTCAGTGCTCGCCATGATAAGTGTAGTTACCATCTGTCACCAAACAACGTTATTACAATATTATTGACCATATTCCCCACACTGTATTTCTCATTCTCCATGACTTATTTATTTTATGACTGGCAGTTTGTGCTTCTTAATCCCCTTTATTTATTTCACCCACCCTGACAGCCCCCTCTCCTCTGGCAACCATCAGTTTGTTCTCTGTTTAAAAGCGGTTTGCCGGGGGGTGGGGGGGTGGCGCCTGGGTGGCTCAGGCGTTGGGCATCTGCCTTTGGCTCAGGGCGTGATCCCGGATCCCTGGGATCGAGCCCCACATCAGGCCTCTCTGCTGGGAGCCTGCTTCTTCCTCTCCCACTACCCCTGCTTGTGTTCCCTCTCTCGCAGGCTGTCAAATAAATAAACAAAATCTTTAAAAAAAAAAAAAAAAGAGTGGTTTGCAGGGCACCTGGGTGGCTCAGTCATTAAGAGTCTGCCTTTGGCTCAGGGCGTGATCCTGGTGTTCTGGGATCGAGGCCCACATTAGGCTCCCCCTCTGGGAGCCTGCTTCTTCCTCTCCTACTCCCCCTGATTGTGTTACCTCTCTTGCTGGCTATCTGCCTCTCTGTCAAATAAATAAATAAAATCTTTAAAAAAAAATAAATAAGAGTGGTTTGCTTGTTTGTATGCTCAACATCATTCACCAGCCAGGAAATGCAAATCAAAACCACAATGAGATATCACCTCACACCTGTCAGAATGGGTCACATCAAAAAGACAAGAAATAATGTGTTGGTGAGGATGTGGAGAAAAGGGAATCCTGGTACACTGTTGATGGGAATGTAAATTGATGCAGCCACTGTGGAAAATAATATGGAGGACTGAACTTTGACACCACCTTCTTGAAGGAATGCATCCTGATTTCCTAGCTCTAGCTGCCCCACATGTCACATGACAGGGGTATGTGGTTTGTGTGTCCCCCATGCTCCAGGCCCTGAGCTCCTTGAGGAGAATCCCAAGTATCTCACTAATCTTACTGAAATGAACTGAAAACTCACTAAAACAATGTCCCAGTGTGGATTTCTTGTGACAGACCACGTATTACTCATGGCAAAACTGTTGGTCACTGAAGAGGAAAGTTGTACAATGGTTTCCACATGTTGTTCTGGCTTTTTAAAAGCTACCTAAAAGATCCAATGTGAAGGTACAAGAAAATCAGATTTTACTTCTGGGTAGCAAATTGATACAAACCTTCAAAATTAACTGAAGTGAAGAAAATCATTATCTTTGTACACCAGATGTCACATAAAGATGAGGGGATATATTCTGGAATATGAAGATACTATGTGTGAATTAAAACTATTAAAGAGCACCTTCTGAATTATCATTTTATTATATCACATAGTAGTTAACTGAAAAAAAATATGTGATCTTAGATCTAGAAGGATCCCAAGAACTTTTTAGTGAAACATCCTCACTTTATAGGTGAGAGAACAAAAACTAATCTAAAGTCATCCAACTCTGCACAGCTCAATTTGTCTGAACAGAGAGAAGGAACCTGGGCCTCCTGACACCACCTCTCCACTGTCCCCCCACCATTATCCT
>NW_023179820.1:4314133-4388426 GCF_002007445.2 Ailuropoda melanoleuca
GGGGAATCCCCATTGCACACATGTAGTAAGCCCTAGGGGGAAAAGGGATGTGCTAAATAAATTTAGTTGCCAAATAAATATTTGTTAAATCAATGGGAGAAGAGTGTCCAAGGGTGGCTTTAGGAATCTGAGTCCTCTAAAAAATACATGCAGAATTTGGGGTGTGTAGTTTTGTTGTATTTCTCTGCAAAAGAAGGTTCATAGCTGCTAGCAGATTTTTAAATGGTCTAACATGAAATGACTAAGAATCATTGTTTCACAGCAACTGAAATTGCTAACATACTAACCATTCAATAAAGATAAAGGGACAATGTTGATGAAAGGTCCTTTAAGGCAGATACGAATACGGAAGTTGAGAAACATCTAGAAGAATGAGAGCCAGGAATCTAGAGGAAGGAAGACCAAGCCATGAGAAAGGTGATCAACCTCTCTCAGGTGTCAGGACACAGATAGATGGTGCAAGCTGTTGAAAAGGCATCATTGCAGGTACCTCAGGGTGGAAAAAGGGAAGAAACTAAGTGTTTTTGTTTCTTTAATAGTATCAAATGAAACAGCTATGAGATAGGTGCATGCACTAAATATAAATTACTTAATTGGTGAATTGTAAGCTATTCTTTAAAAAAGCTGAGGCAGCTGCACATCCCTGTAATAATGGGAGACAAATAACCTTGTATTTATTAAAGAACAAAAGTAACCATATCCACAAAAAATTCACACATTATATTTTCAAAAGAAGATACAAAAATAGCCATCAAAATGGCCTCTCTCTGTTTGAGAATTTATGTTCACCACTCAATGGATAATTAATCCTCACAATCAACTCATTATATGTTTTGCAAAGAATGAAAAGAAACAGCATGATTTTTTAGAGCAAAAAAAATCCTATAAAAATGAAATGATTCATTTTCATATGGTCTTTAAACAACTCTTTGAAAACTTAAACATTTTTGACAAGAAAGAGAGAAAGGGAAGGAGAGAAGGAAGGAAGAAAGGAAGGAAGGAAAAAGGAAGGAAGGAAGAAAGGAAGGAAGGAGAGAGGGAGGGAAGGAAGGAAGGAAGGAAAGAAGGAAGGAAGGAAGGGGTAAAAGAGAAAAAGAAATTCCAGCAGCTCTTGGTACTGAAGGAAGTAAGAAGCCTGTGCATTTCACAATCCTAGCAAAAGCTGTAGGTCTTTGAGTCCAAGAGAAGTGAAATGAGTACAATAGAAGCCAAATGGTTTGACACTGCTCCTGTCTGCTTCTCCTAGAACTCCTGTTGATCTCCTTTTTATCTGTTCAGGCTCTATCTACGACTTCACTTAGGAAAAAAAGGGTCCATTTCACCCATAAGTCTTAATATCTTTGGAGTGGGATGGGTCAGATGCTAATTCTAGGATTGGATGCTTCCATGCAGGGCAACTCTACAAGCCCTCAAGACCGATGGCTTCTAGTTTCTTTAGCTCTGGTGCCTGCCAAGTCTTTCCTCCATATTTCTTATATCTCAAATGACCTGTCTGCCCTATCAGATGACAGTCTGTCATGAATAACTGCCACTCCTCTGTTAAGACTGAGTTGTTTTTGTTCTGTTTTGTTTCGTTTGAAGTATAGTTAACATGCAATGTTATATTTGTTTCAGGTATACACCACAGTGATTTAACAATTCTGCACATTCCTCAGTGCTCGCCATGATAAGTGTAGTTACCATCTGTCACCAAACAACGTTATTACAATATTATTGACCATATTCCCCACACTGTATTTCTCATTCTCCATGACTTATTTATTTTATGACTGGCAGTTTGTGCTTCTTAATCCCCTTTATTTATTTCACCCACCCTGACAGCCCCCTCTCCTCTGGCAACCATCAGTTTGTTCTCTGTTTAAAAGCGGTTTGCCGGGGGGTGGGGGGGTGGCGCCTGGGTGGCTCAGGCGTTGGGCATCTGCCTTTGGCTCAGGGCGTGATCCCGGATCCCTGGGATCGAGCCCCACATCAGGCCTCTCTGCTGGGAGCCTGCTTCTTCCTCTCCCACTACCCCTGCTTGTGTTCCCTCTCTCGCAGGCTGTCAAATAAATAAACAAAATCTTTAAAAAAAAAAAAAAAAGAGTGGTTTGCAGGGCACCTGGGTGGCTCAGTCATTAAGAGTCTGCCTTTGGCTCAGGGCGTGATCCTGGTGTTCTGGGATCGAGGCCCACATTAGGCTCCCCCTCTGGGAGCCTGCTTCTTCCTCTCCTACTCCCCCTGATTGTGTTACCTCTCTTGCTGGCTATCTGCCTCTCTGTCAAATAAATAAATAAAATCTTTAAAAAAAAATAAATAAGAGTGGTTTGCTTGTTTGTATGCTCAACATCATTCACCAGCCAGGAAATGCAAATCAAAACCACAATGAGATATCACCTCACACCTGTCAGAATGGGTCACATCAAAAAGACAAGAAATAATGTGTTGGTGAGGATGTGGAGAAAAGGGAATCCTGGTACACTGTTGATGGGAATGTAAATTGATGCAGCCACTGTGGAAAATAATATGGAGGACTGAACTTTGACACCACCTTCTTGAAGGAATGCATCCTGATTTCCTAGCTCTAGCTGCCCCACATGTCACATGACAGGGGTATGTGGTTTGTGTGTCCCCCATGCTCCAGGCCCTGAGCTCCTTGAGGAGAATCCCAAGTATCTCACTAATCTTACTGAAATGAACTGAAAACTCACTAAAACAATGTCCCAGTGTGGATTTCTTGTGACAGACCACGTATTACTCATGGCAAAACTGTTGGTCACTGAAGAGGAAAGTTGTACAATGGTTTCCACATGTTGTTCTGGCTTTTTAAAAGCTACCTAAAAGATCCAATGTGAAGGTACAAGAAAATCAGATTTTACTTCTGGGTAGCAAATTGATACAAACCTTCAAAATTAACTGAAGTGAAGAAAATCATTATCTTTGTACACCAGATGTCACATAAAGATGAGGGGATATATTCTGGAATATGAAGATACTATGTGTGAATTAAAACTATTAAAGAGCACCTTCTGAATTATCATTTTATTATATCACATAGTAGTTAACTGAAAAAAAATATGTGATCTTAGATCTAGAAGGATCCCAAGAACTTTTTAGTGAAACATCCTCACTTTATAGGTGAGAGAACAAAAACTAATCTAAAGTCATCCAACTCTGCACAGCTTAATTTGTCTGAACAGAGAGAAGGAACCTGGGCCTCCTGACACCACCTCTCCACTGTCCCCCCACCATTATCCTCTGGGTTTTCTTAGTTTTACACTATCCTATGTAGCCCTTTTCTATGTCCCAAATATTTTTAACTATCACAAAATTTGTACAGGGTACAGCATGTATTACCTATTTTAAACCTCTTCTTCTCTAAGAACCCTCAGTGCTCCCCATTCCTGCCCACACAGATGATGGCTAATGACCCTGGGGTGAGGGGCTCCCGTCCAGGCTGCAGCTGAAGTCTGTTGAGCTGTCAGCTGGGAGTCAGAGGAGTTTACCCACTTGCTTATTACAGTCATACTTGCCATTTGGATTACATAATTTAGTTAAATGTTACATAAAATAATGAAGCCTCTGTGTAAAAGAGGAGAGTACTTACTCCTGTGAAAACCAAATTCAGTGTTTTGGGAAAGGTTGTCAAAGGAGAGTCAAACATCTAAGCCAACTCGTTGCATGTTACGTAACTATGAACTACAGGGGAATGATGGAAGCACGTACAAGGAATCTGCATTCATATCATCACTTCCCTGAAAAATTCCTATTTCCCCTTCCAAACAAACTTACACACACACAAAAGATACAGCCTGGGCATGAGCTTGTGAATTCTAATCAGCAGATCTGTTTCAAATCAGCAATGACAAAAGCAGAACACAGACTTTCACCCCCCCTTGCTGCCCCAAAGCGTAAGTTACAGGACTTAATATGCACTCAAATGTGTGAATTTAGAATACCTAAGGCATGAATATGTGTTATTTTTATGATTTTCTGTTTTGGCCAATTCTTAAGCTGTCCTAATTACCTAAAATATGGAGTTTTTAATGTTCCAAGGCAGTATTTATTTTGTTGATTTAATGATATGCTCTACTTGTTTCCAAATTGGACTCAAGTGGCTTAGAAACAAACTTAAAACTACACTTACAAAATAACACAAAAAAGGAAAAGAAGTAACAAGTAACTGGAGAGAGTAAAGAAATAACTCTAAATCAGCATATTTAAAACCTTGCCACCCTCTTCAGTAAAATCAGCTCCTGACAAACTGTAATCTACAGATTTGAAGACGGAGGCTTTAAACACAACTCCAACTTCTCTATTTTGTGCTCATGGTTGAATGAGTCTGTGGTTGCTGCTTTACAAATTCACTATGAATGCCATGGCAAAATCAGACACCTGACAGCCTAAGAGGAAAGTAACGTAGCTTGGCTTCCTGGCCTCTCCCACCCCACTCATGCTGGTCAGTTCTGCTTCTCCTCAGTCGGAGGCCACGCGCCAGGCTGCACCAAGTTCCCACAGTTAAAACATTGCCCAAAGCAAGGATAAAGACTCCTTGTTGAGGTTTCAGAAGACTCAGTGTTAACATCCCAAATGTATTAAGGGAGCACACAGAAAGCCAGGCATCTGAACACTCAATGTGCAGTGTATGGGCCACTGTCCGTCTCAGAGGCTAGTCATGCCTTGCTCTGGCCACTGGGAGGACGTGGGGAGGACGTGTCCTGCCGCAGAGGGCTCGCATCTATTTTCCAGCCTAATGCTGTGTGCGGCAATGACAAATAGCCTGCTGCATCACACATGAGAGCCAGAGAATTCAGGAGGACTTTGTGAGGGGACAAAGGATGCATTTCTGCTACTCTATAATTGGTGGTGATTTACAAGTTAGCTGCAAATTGAGAAGTGGGACCCAATGAGTTGCAAAGCAAGACTTGCCCCCAGGTTTATTCAATGTAGACAATGTGCTTACAGGAAACATTTAAAATAACGATAGTGTTGCACAGACTGCCAAAAGCCTATCTACACTGTCTTCTTGCTTCACCTGGATTATTCCAGAAACCATGGAATTCCTTACTGCTAGCTTCTCCTTCTCCCAGGACACCTTGTGCAGGTTAGCATTTCACAGAAAAGTCTCTCCTCAAGTCAATCTCCTGCCTTAAACACAGGATGAAGATCAAACTCCCTTGCATGGCATGCAAGGCCCTTTAAAACTTCCTCTTATCACATTTCTACCCCCTCCTGCCATGCAGCCCCACACCTTCCTGCTTCCTTCCCTCTCCCTGGGATACGGCCTGCTGTTCCCACTTCATTCAACTTACCACACTCAGAAAATTCCAAGAGCAGATCAAATGGCATCTTTTTTTTTTTAAAGATTTTATTTATTCGACAGAGATAGAGACAGCCAGCGAGAGAGGGAACACAAGTAGGGGGAGTGGGAGAGGAAGAAGCAGGCTCATAGCGGAGGAACCTGATGTGGGGCTCGATCCCATAACGCCGGGATCATGCCCTGAGCCGAAGGCAGACGCTTAACTACTGTGCCACCCAGGCGCCCTTCAAATGGCATCTTTTATCAGTAGCTTGCTGTGACTCTTATGTACCTTCCATTTCCCATAACATTCAATTCCCATAACATTCAATTCCCATCTCTATGACAGCCCTTTCCACACAGATTACAACCTGCTTCCTGCCCTCCTTGCATGCTGTCTGGCTCTCCAGAATGCTATTTCCTTCATCTCGGGTCTGAGTGCCTAGCGTGGGCTGGATCAGAGCAATCTAATAATGATGCTGACAACCAAAATGATAAAGTTATAATAAATCTATCCACAGGTAACAATTATTGATTACCTATGATGCACCAGAACTGAACCAGGTATTTGATGCATTCTATAAAATTTCTTCTTCGAACAACTCCGAGAAGGAGGCGGTGTTTTCTCATTTTATAGCTATTCTGAGATTTAAAACTGTTTAAATACTTTTCACAAGCTCTCAGCTCTAATAGGTGGTAGAATAGAGATTTAAACCAGGTCTCTATGAATCCAAAGTCAATGTTCTTGAAAATTCAATCTGCACGATACTCTGGTTTGCTCTACATATATTACACATTTTCTTAGTCTAATAGTCTACATAAGTATGAAACAAATTCTAGTGGCATAAAAACATTCATACCCTTCATTTTACCAAAAAAGGGCCTAATGTTGACAATTAGCTCCATAATTTGCAGTTTTAAGCTTCTCTGAAAGATTTCACTTTAATATACCATAAGCTGTTAGTAAACATGTTAGTCTTCTATATTTAGCCAAAACTTCTTAATAAAACATTTCTCTAATTTTTTTTTAAAGATTTTATTTATTTATTCGACAGAGATAGAGACAGCCAGTGAGAGAGGGAACACAAGCAGGGGGAGTGGGAGAGGAAGAAGCAGGCTCATAGCTGAAGAGCCTGATGTGGGGCTCGATCCCATAACGCCGGGATCATGCCCTGAGCCGAAGGCAGACGCTTAACCGCTGTGCCACCCAGGCGCCCCAAACATTTCTTTAATTTTTAAAAAATATTTTGGAGGGCGAAGGGTGGTGAGCATGAAAAACAGGTAGAGCTGTTTGCTGAAAAAATCTTATACTTGTAAGTTAAAAGGAAATTTGAATCTCACTTATAGAGAATATAATATTAATACTATTATTACTTTACTGAAAAGCACTAATGATGTAGTGAATAAGCCTCGACTTACATTCTGATGATACATTTAGAATTATTTTTTCTGGGGCACCTGGGTGGCACAGCGGTTGGGCGTCTGCCTTCGGCTCAGGGCGTGATCCTGGCATTACGGGATCGAGCCCCACATCAGGCTCCTCTGCTATCAGGCTCCTCCTTCCTCTCCCACTCCCCCTGCTTGTGTTCCCTCTCTCACTGGCTGTCTCTATCTCTGTTGGATAAATAAATAAAATCTTTAAAAAAAAAGAATTATTTTTTCTTTTGACAAAAACTAATGTCTGTTTTCGTTTCACTACTTTGCTCTGCCTAGGAAAGGCAATGTGGTAGACCATTTTATTACAAGGCCTTACATTCGAACTGTGACCTTATCATATCAATAAAAAGGCCTTGATTGGATTACCACAGAGCAGGAATGCATGAGACATGCCAACCTCTCCTAGTTGAGATGTACTAGCAAGTACTAGCAAGGATGCAGCAATATTTACATTTACAAAGGAAGTGGGAGGACAAAAGGGTTTACTGCTTAGTCTCTAGAAAGTCTTCCTTTAATATTTGACTTCTCCCACAATAACAATTATTAAAAGTTCTGCAATTACATCCCCAGGCAACCACATCCATCCACGCAAAATGTCTAACACTTCTCCGTCTCCCAAGAAATATATAAATCTAAGCAACATTTGCACACTTACTTTTTCAGTTTTTGTCGAATCTCTGAATCTTTAATCTCGTTTTGAAGATCCTGAAAATTTTCAACAGAAGTCAAATTGCAGAAAACTCTGAAGTCAGTGTACGGAGGGATCCCGTGGTCTCGCCCCCTTTGAATGTTGATGGCGGCCAAATCCAGGGCCACAGAGTGGGCGGTGGAGAACAGCTTCTCGGTCAGCTCTAAACTGAGCAGTTGGGAGGGCACCCGCAATTTAGCGGCCACACCAAATAGCCCACGAAGGAGTGGATCTATCCCACCTTCCTCAATTATTCTGGAGGGTGAAAAGAAAGCTTTATCGAGTGGAAGGTGGCCTTCGGGGATTTCTCCGAAAGTGTCATTCAGTCGATAAAGAATAGGATTGATTAAGGTGTGGCCAAATCTGAAGGCTGCAGTAGCAAAAGAGTTAATGATCCCTGCATTCACGTTGGGGTTGTAGCCCTGGTAATTCTGCAGCATCTTCATGCCAGGTTCCCCCAGAATCTTGGGCAGCCAGTGGCTGTAGGTGATGTGCTGTAGCTGAGCGCCCACGATCTTCCTGGCCTCATGATAAAGGGTGTCTCCGTCCCAGTGGGGGTTCAGGGCAGACAGCTCTGTGGCGACCCTATTGTGTTCCCGAAACCACAAGGTGTGCATGGCTGTGAGGGCCAGCTGCTCGTTGGCCCTGTGGTCCCCCGCCAGGAAACAGGGGCTGCGGCTGCCCTGCTCCGACCTTGTGCACTCGGTGGGTGGGCCCACAGAAAAGGGCAGTAAGGGCTTTCCGGATGGGACCCACAGCAAGCCTGTCCTCAGAAGTCCCCGGGGCTCTGAGTAGTCTCGGAGAATTTGGGATTCCCGCTCCGAACTCCCATAGACATTAGAGGCATCTATATAGGCTGTGAGCTGGTTAATCTGTTCTCTTGCGTAGACTGAATTCATCACCAAGGAGGTCATGCCGCTGCCACACACGGGGCTGGAGCGCGCAAAGAACATGCACGGGGCTCGGATCCCTCGGGGGTCAGTGTCAGGAATGATGATGGGGAAGCAAGGAGGATCATTCGTACACACGGAGCTACAAGACTGCCCATCAGAGAAGCGGGATGTGCTCAAAGCAGGCACTGTGTGGTCCAGATCGTGGTCTAAAAATTGGCCCCACTGCATGAGCATGTGTGTGTATTGATGGTCAGGGGTGACCGTGGCTGTGGCCGCCATCTCCGTGGAGACCAGCCTGGGCGGTGGGAGGGAATACCCGCCTGACAGGGCATGAAGGCCGACCCCACGCGGCAGGTTGAAGCCGTTCTCGTAGGCAGGCTTCAGGATGCGCTCAAAGGCAGTCAGGGATGCACCCCACATGGGGTGCTGCAGGTTGTTGCACGTTCCATCCTGGGCTCGGTATTTCTGATGGAAACACATGTCAGAGCAGTTGGGCACCTGCCTGTGGGCCGTACATCCAGATAAATTGGCGATGAGGCTAAGGTAGTGTGGGGACACCAAGTCATTGTAGCGGAATTCTGAAACCCAGAGCAGGGAAGACAATGAAGAGAGTTGTCCTTGAGATGGAGTGACTGGGGGGACCTCAAGCCCAGGTGTCCTAGGGAAAGGCCACTCTAGGCTGGCAGAAATCTTTCCTACATCCAGCAACATTTCATTACTACACAACAAAAAGTCCTAATTAAAATGGTGGCAGGGGGCCTTAGCGATGCCTTTCTTATGAGCAATGACTAACTGCTCAAACTAACAGAAAAGGAGACATGTCCCAGTTCCTATCAAACTCCTAGTTCTGTGACTTTACTAATATAATGTTGGTAAGGATTTGCTAAGTCCTCATCACAAGATTGTATCTTTTTTTTTTCCATTTCACAATTCTTTCTTTCAGGCTTTATGTTCCTAGAAGACAGGGTCTAAGATGTGCTAGTGTGGATGGTGTGTATATTAACCTGCATGATAGTTGATATGAAGGGATTAAGCAGTAACTTTCAAACTACCACAAACTGTCATTGCCCAGGGAATGTGCAATTCAACCTGGAGGTGTTTTGGAACCACTCTTTTAACAGAGCTTAAAACTGCAGCGTAATCCTAAATCTGCAAAGACTATTCACTAAGTCCTGCTTGCTAAGAGTTATTATCCCTACTTAATCATCAGAAACTGGCTAATGATACCAGAACCATTTGTCCTTTATCTGTGTAAGCTGGTCTCTGGCTGGACCCTGAGATATCTTAATCTTGGATAGATACAATAATCTTCCTGTATATAAAGACATGGATCCTGGGTCCACTTTTAGGGCAGACTGATCCTGGAGGGGGGAAAAAAGTCCTTTAACTTTACAAATAATAAAAGAGAGGTAGAACAACACAATGTTTTTTTTTTCCTTGAGAAAATTTGTTAAAGCTCTTGAATATTTTAGTTGAGAATATGTACTCAGTTTGGTGATGAACATCATGAACAACGGATATATATTTTAGCAAAGTTAAATCTCTGTAGGTATTGATCGCTTATTCTCTAGTTATGAATTTAGACTAAGTTATTCTTGAAAATTGTTTTTCCAATAGATAGGTGTGAGAAGAGAACTCAAAGGCCCTTTGTCCTGACCTGGAGCTGGGCTTTTTGTAGACCTGACCACAGCTAACTGATCCCTAGTAAGACAGAATTAAACAGCCAGAAATTTGATTCAAGTGGTAATATGGACTATATGGAAATTTCACTTGGATATTTTAGTTAAGGAAACTCTGAAACCCAAGACATAATGGATCATGAGGAGCTATTAAATAGAGCTTTTTGAGTAATTGTGTGGGGCACCTAAGGGGTGAGCCATGCACAGAAAAGCCTTGTGTGCCATATCATGGTTTATTTTCTGAAGGTGAGTAAAGAAAGGGTAAACCTCTAGAAGTTGCTGTTGTGCTCGCAGAACAAAGAGTGTATAGCAAAGGATCGCATTTTTACTTCACTTTAAAGAAAAAGACTTAGAAAATCTGAAAGATTTCTATATCATTCTCATTTGACATTTACTAAATAAACGCCTGGTTTTGGAAAAAAAAACATGAGAACTTTAGTATAGCAACAACAACAAAAAAGATTAGGAGAGATACATATGTTATAGGTAAAGGAAGGAATTCAAATAAATTCACTGAATGATTTAGGTGATTCCAATAACAAGGAGAGGAACATTACCCTGGGAATAAAGCTTTTTCATAGGAAGGAGTAATATATTTTGGATTCAAAAAGTAAGTTCGCCTAAAATGGGCCCCCTAGATTTACTAGACATATATAGCTGCTAGAAGTTGACAGGTTTGAATACATCTTTCTCATCCTTTCTTTTGAATTACAGTTCCTACGAGAAGCATCTGCATTTATTTGGTAAAGTGGTAAATTAATTTCTACATCATATGGTGTTTTGGAGATTAAAAGCTGAGGGGTGATCAGTTTTGCTACTGACAGTAGGCTGAGAATAGGATGCCTCCCAGAAGCTGACCTCTGCCCTCCAAATCAACAGTGAGCCCCTGCTTCACGTGTTCCTGGATCAGCAGAAGTGTGTGCTCAAAAATCTCCCCAGCTCTTGCTGTCTCCACGGTAAAGGGGTCATGCGGATAACGAAACCGAGCCAGCAGATCACTGGGGGTGCAAGGTTTTCTGCAAATGACAAAAGACAAGACTGTTCACAAGGCAAAACTTCAGAATCCATGAATCTCACTGTGCATTTAAGAATACATTTTCCAAACAATCAAGAACAAGAAAAGCTTCACCACCAGAAAATAGGTTTCAGAGGGGGAGCTGAGAGTTCTTTTCATATGTTGTTAATGAGTGAATCCCAAATGCCAGTGACAGTGCTGAACTTAAAAGATACATTTTTAATGAATCAATGATTTAAAGAACAGCTTTCTCTAAAAGGCAACATCTATGGTGAAAGTCATAAACTTGTGAGGTCCGACCATAGGTCCTAGGGGGCTCATTAAACCCTCTGAAACAGTGTGCAAAACACTGTTTTGGGATGTTGGCACTGTCTGTCTTCTCTTTCCTCAAATGTAACTGCCTGGAAATTCACACTCACCTTTAAAACCCTGCTCAGGCATTGCTCTTCCCATAAAGTTTCCCTGGTAACTCTGACGAGCTACCACACTCTCAATTACTTCTATACACTCACTCACATACGTCTATTACATACACAACAAGATGTGCTCAAATTGTTGACATATTGTCTCTTCTACCACAGAAAGACTGTGTCAGGGATGAAATGGTGCCTTATTCATCTTTATATTCCATGTACCAAGCCTACCAACCAGCACCCGGTAGTGGTTTATACGCACTGGAGAATTGAACTAAATAAGTTAAAAGAATATTAGTCACTGAGAATGTGAAACTGTTTTAGAGATTTGAGCTGCCTAAGGCATGTCTGGTCCTCTACATCTGAAATCTTAATAACTTTATATCATAGAACAATAGTAATGATATTAATAGCTCACTTTAATTAGGCCCTTTCTATGTGACACTGTTGAGACACTTCATCTGTACTAGCATTCAATCTTCCTAGCAGATACGTCCATGAAACAGAGCCTATTGTTATCCCCATTTTACAGGCAAGAAGTGTGAGGTACTAAGATGCTTAGTTACTTGCCCAAGGTCACCCAGATAGAAAGTGATGAAGTGAGGAATCACAATAAGAATATAAATTAGCTGTATGGCTCTAGAACACAAGTCCATGATCAGCAAGCCATGCTGTTTGTGGGTATGCAGGGAACAGAGCTTTGCTTGATTATGGCAATATAGATATTCCTTTTAGATCAACAGCTGCAAAGACTAGGTATATACTTTACTTGGCTTTAAAGACAACAATCATGTTTTTCTTTTCAACAATCTAAACAATCATGTTTAATACATTCAGGTGATGCAAAGCATCCCACGTATCTCCATCAGGACTGATGGGGACTCGGTACAACCTGAAAGCTTCACTACTCCAAAGATGGTCTGATTCAGATGAAAATAGCCAAAATACCACGTATCCTACACAAAACTTTCACCTGTGAACTCTCAGTTTATGACCAGATGTGTTCAACGTGACAATCACTCTCAATTCCTGGGTTGGCAGGAGCACTGGGTCTGACACTGGAGGATGCTGACCTAACGGAGCCTGATACCTATTGTGGGACCATAAAGAGTGGGTCTGTGATGTAAATTTATGCCATTTAGATTCCGTGGGGAGCAAGTTTCATTATGAGACTGAGCTGGCAATGGTGGCTAGCCCAGAGCGTGATAACATGCACACAGACTGAAGAAAACACCCGCTTTTGGCAATCTTATGCACTATGCCTGCTGTGATTTATGGAGATTATAAAAACCAAGTAGAACTGAAGTGAAAACAATTTTGTAATCAAAATAAAATAAATTCTTACTGTGAAAACAAACGTCTTCGTGTGGAGTTAATTGCACTGTCAACCCTCTGTAGAGCATCAAGAATGGATGATTCGACAAAGTCGTCTCCAGCTTGTCTACCCTGTATTGCTTTGAAAATCAATTCCATGATTAAAAGTATCAAACAGACCTTGAAGTTAGGAATGATCTCATATAAATGGCATTACAAAAACTTCCAAGACAATAAAAATGTTATACAGTGTCCACATGATACTGTCCATTGCAGAAGAGTAGGTAATTATCCCGAAGCAAAGCTTCCAGCAACAATAACAGCATTATTTAGGGATCTAACGCATTCCAAAAATCTAGTAAAGCTATGTGAAATATTTCCTTTTTTACAACACTGACTCATATGGAATTCAACTGTGTTGGTAATTTGTCATTTTCAGAAAGGTATGAAATGCCTATCTCTTCAGCCACCTTGCTTTAATGTTAAACATTAAAATGAAGTAAATATTATCACATCCCTATGGACATTTCTTAAAACAAAAATTGAACTCTCAGTAAGATTTCAGTGAAAAATAATTCATGTGGTTTCTATAGCTCTTTGGTGCATGAGAATCCTATCAAGTTGAATATTATAGACAAAGAAAGCTTTCCATTTAGAGTTGATAATCTTCAACATATTAAATCTTCTCCAGATGATGGTTTGAGAAGTTTAAGGTAAAGGAAAAAAAATGCTAATAAAAATGATCATGGATATTAAAAACTCATATAAGAAAAATAATCAAGCATATCTAGTTCATTTTTGAAAATATTAAAAGTATAATAAGAATTTATATGACATAGGGATGCCTGGGTAGTGCAGTGGTTAAGCATCTGCCTTCGGCTCAGGGCATGATCCCAGCGTTCTGGGTTCGAGCCCCACATCAGGCTCCTCCGCTGGGAGCCTGCTTCTTCCTCTCCCACTCCCCCTGCTTGTGTTCCCTCTCTCGCTGGCTGTCTCTGTCAAATAAATAAATAAAATCTTTAAAAAAAAAGAATTTATATGACATGATTAAAGCAATAACTTCTTAGCACTGTTGAATATTGAACACAAGAGTAAGTATAGCCCCAAAAATTGAATTTGAAAATAATGTCATTAAGGAGATATTAAAAAATAGAAAATTTAAATAAAAATAGGAAGGTGTGTGGATTACATATTATCACTCATATATCAATAATATATAATACAATATAATATTAAAATATTATATATGTATATAAGTATATCTATGTTTATGTATTTTGCAATAGATGAATGCAAATAGCATTCCACACCTGGTTGTTATAAAAAAAATTCCTTTATATTATGACAATGTATACATACTAGATTGGTTCCTCATTCTAAAAAGATCACCAACATAAAAAATGTCAAGAAAAAATACCAGTGATACAGTATTATAAGAAAACCAGTAAAATCAGGTCTCTGCTGAAAGATATTCTTGATAAACTAGATTATAGGCAGTAGTTATGAGTTAGAGGCTATACTGTCAATTCAATTCAGTCCTTATCATGACCACAATATTAAAGTTCCAGATGGTCAGTTTTACCTTTTATACTTCAAAAATCACATTGGATTAACTACACATTAACTTATGATAATTGAAAGAATACAAAGATAAACTGATTAATCTGATTACATGAAATTAATAATTTCCATTCAAGGAAAGACATAAAAAAGCAAAAAGTCATAGACAAATAACATAATAGGTAACATATCTGTAATTTCTAAATCTGACACAGAATTAATATTCTATTTCATTCAAGGAATTCCTGTAATGCATTAAGAAAAAATATATACAGGCAAGTTAAAAAAGAGGAAACCCCAAAAGTTATTAAGTATATGACAGATGTTGAAAACCACTTGAAACCTCAGAAATAAAATTTAAAATATCAATGAACTGCAATTTTATGCTTATTGTATAAAAATAAAAAAGCTGATAACTGCCAAGTTTTGGCAGGGATGAGTAGACACAGGTAGGCTGGTAAGAATGTAGAATTGATGCTCCTATTTCCAAGATTTTGTTTAGGGATACGTATACTTTTTATTTTGTTTTTACTTAGTGAAGTGACATATGTGCACACCCCCTCACACAGCAATCTGATTCCCACATATATATCTAGAGAAATTCTCATGCAAGTCTGTAAGGGGTATAATGAGAATGTTCATTGCAACTTTGTATGGAATGAATTAGGGAAAATTGTCAGCAATGGAAGTGTGGGTGAGAAAAATGTGGTGGATGTACAGTATGAAATATCATGCAGCAGTTAGAATTGGCTGGGTGAACACATTCATGGATGCTAAAAAAGAGTGCTTTATGTTAAATTAGAATGCTGAAAGAGAACCATAAAATGATTTAATTAAATATATAAAAAATGCATTATAGTTACATAACATAGTGAGCATGGTGGGAGTGGCGTATTGTCTTATAAGGGGATGGATTAATTAATCAACCGATTAAGCAATCAGTAAATATAATTGCAATGATTATGAGAAAACCTAATATTTTCATACACCTAACATGATATACCTTGTGATAGTTCAAAAATAAGTCAGTAGGAATGAGCCTATTGCATTTGTTACTTTTACTTGGAAATAAAGGAACTGAGATCAATCAAATCAATCTGTGCTGGCCTGTAGGCTCACAAGATGTCAGCCGCCTCTCTATTGTTCCCCTTTTAGTCCTTCACTTGTGAAACTCAAGTGTAGAGAGTGGCTTCAATGCTGCTTTCTTACTTGTGACAATTACTGTCATTGGACCCCTGCACCTGTGTGCATAATATGCGATCAAAGGTCTATCAAAGGTTGTGTGTAGGACTGAGTGATCACACAGCAGACAATGCAGGCAAACTCGAAAGGCTGTTCACTGTGGCAGACAGAACTTGGAAGGGATATTTAAATTTTGGGAAAGCATCAATTAACATGTTCATCTGAATTTTATTTGTTTGATAATTTTGCTTTTATTCTGTTCATAAAATAGTTTTGTTATCATGGTTGTATAATATTTATAAGCATAAGGAATTTTACAACAGCTATTCTTCACCTTTTGACTCATTCATAACGTGGAAATAGTAAGATTTATTCAACATACAGCTGAGCCAAACATATAGTTGAGCCAAATATTAAATTAAAAAGACATGCAAAATCCTTTGAAAACATGTCGCAATGCAAATATAAGGTGCCTTTTAGTGATTATTAGGTTCTAAACCCCTAAGTAATCCATATCCTCACATAATTATTGATTGCTACCGTGTTGTCCTGTCATTTGTTCAATTTGACCTGCTTTTTCTCTTTGTTAATAAGAAACCAACACGTGTGGAGTTGTGAAAAGAAAAGGAAAATATCAAGAAAGGTAGCATAATATGTAAACATTGAAATAATTAAATTTTGATGTGCACAAATAGAAAACACATAAAAGTTGTTTGTTCACAGATTATTAAAAGTACATTAAATATGTAGTATGTTCACACAGAAAATAATGTGGTAACGAGAACTCTTTCTTGCTTATATCGTTTCAATTATGAATTTTTTAAGGTTTCATAGTTTTATGGTAAAATAAACTAACCTTTTTATTATTCATTCAGTCCTAGCATTGCTTTATTTGGTGTGGTACAAATTGCAAAAAGATTTCCATAAATGTTTCCAGAAGAGCACTGTATTATGCAAAGCGAATTCAGTTTATTGGGGCACATTAGAATCAAACAACACTGTTAATATTTTATGTCTTAAAAACTACCTCTATTAATGTTTGGGGATAGAATGATCAGAAAACTCTGAGTATATTCTCCATTTTTATGCAAAATTTTGCAGAGGGGGTGGAAGAACTAGATCATTTTCCTTTGTCAAGTCTTGGAGTTAAAAAAGGAGAAAAAGCCTCAGTAGGGTTATGAAATTAAGCACGTTTAAAGTTGTCTGATGAACGTCTCCTTTCAGTTCTGTACATGTATCTGTAAATTTGATTCCTTTCAGGAAAGGGGAGCTTAAGTGTAACGGCCCACCAACTGCTGTGTGCCTGCCTTGTCAGAGCACTGCCCAGATGGGGGAGAACAGAAGTCAGGGAGGAAGGGGGCAGACGGGGCAGAGCCCGAGGAGGGACACTGATGCAGAACACTTGAACCCCCGCCCTCAACTCTCATCACAAAATACCTAGACCTCAATAAAACCCAAGTTTCTTTCACAACTGAGTATTCTTTATCTCCCCTTGATTCCTGGAGAAAAGTAGCCAGATAATGTAACTATCACAATTAAATCGGCCTTACCACATGAAATTTTCCCCTAAAGAGAACAACAGACCACCACTGACACCGGAGAGGGCCGTCCTAGGAAACTGGACACTCCCACAGCATACAAATGGATATTAATGACTGCCTCTGTGAGATAATTTTCTTTGAATAGCAACAAGGCTGTCTTACTCATCATTTTGCATTATTAGGTATGTAAATGGTTCACTGTCTTGCAAGCTCCACTGTTTTTTTCCACAGACTGGAAAGGTAAGACACTAACTACATTTTTTTTTGGTCTTAAGAATTGAGATAGCCTCTTATTTTGATTATTTGCTTTCCTTATAATTTCATGACAATCCAAACACTACTATACTAAAAATCTGTTCTTGAAATTTAATGCTAATTTTTTTGAAACATATGGCTTATCTCAGGATAGACATATGTGTTCAGTATAGATTTTACGTGTAAATAGATGGGAAATATATTCAGTATGGTTAAAAGTATTATGTATATTAGGTATATGCTGTTGTTTATTGAGATATTCCACCATTCATTGTATTATTAAAGTTTGCTGAAGTAAACAAGATTGTCATGTATCTATACACAGTGAATGAACAAATATAGTAAAATAGCAATTAAAAATTATTCAATGTCAATTTCATTTTATCGATATATTTGAGTAAACACAATCAAAATTTTCTGATACTTCATAGTTCACCCACTGTGCAACAACTGCAGTGGTTTTGAAACAGATATTTTGTCTAAACAATGACAACTGGATTAGAGTGTCAAAAAATCAGTGAGTTATTCATTCAGAATTTCAAAAAATAACTGGATCCTAAAAGAATCAAATAAGTTAATTGATAAATAACACTTGGAGCACAAGGTAAATTCCCAATAAATGTTAGCTTTTTTATTACTAATATTAGTTTCAGTTTAATACAGGTTATTTACTTAACGTAATAGGAAAGTTCTCATTAACTTAAAGTCAACTAATGTAACCTTAATTCTCATTCATAATTTTTTGGGTTGAGGATATAGTCAAAGTAGAGAATATTATAAGTGGAAATATCATTTAGAAAGTTATTCCAAGAGTCTAAATGATCAAAGAATGAACTATGAAAGAGGAGGTCATATGGAGATATGGAAAGGAAGCAATATTTGCAGGAAAAACTGGTGAGACATGGTGGTTGAGGTAAAGAAGGAGGAGAAAGCAGAAGAGGTTTGGCTTCCTCCTTATAGAATATGGGCTGTATTAAAGGACTGCCAGGAGGTTATAAGGTCTTGAGGTGAAAAGGAGGAGTTCAATTTGGAATACATTCAAGATCAGTTTTTAACACGTGGAATCGGAAGGCCTGTGGGTCATCCAAAATGAAATGTCCAACACGCAATTAGATACTCCACTAAAATTTCAAAGAAGACATCATTTGGATTTATTTTTTGTATCATTACAAACAGTATATACATAGTATTTGTGTTTCAAAATTTTCATTTAATCCATGCTGTGTCACTATTTCACTTTTAGCCAGTCCACATATTATACTCGTGTCTCAATGATAAACATTCTATCATGTATACGTGCTCTAAACCACTTCCCAACTAATTGTTGCACGTTTGAATTCTACTGTAGGAACAGAATTTCTATGCCAAGAAGGACTTTTGAGAGTGTCCAGTTCCACATTTTTAAGAAATGAGAAAATTAATTCCAGTTATGGGTAAGGTATCCAAAGTGGCTGAGATCAATAAAGGTAAGTTTATAATGACAACCCAAGGTTTTTCCCACTATCTCACACTGTTAATATCCAATATAAATTAGTCTTGTGTCCTCCGACTGAACCATTTTCATAAGCAAGAAACGAGTCATAAGAATATACTGTGAATTATGAACTTCACAGCACTTACCAGCACATCAATATACATAAGAGGTGTTAAAATAAATTATGTTTTGAAAAAAAATTGTGAGGTTTTTGGGTCTAAAGTAATATGTGTAGCTTTCATATGCCAAATATCATCCAGAGAAAGAGGTATGCTGATGTGAGTAATATTTGCCAATACAAAATACTTTGAGGACATCCTAAGCCAATGGATAGGTTCCCCGTAAATACTACATGAGCCTTACAGGTTTTTAAAAAATGTTTTAGAACTATCACATATATGAAAAAAAAAAAACCTCCTTAAAAAATCAGAACCTTTGGGAACCATTTTTTTTTTGCTATTATAAATGCCTTACTTTGAACATCACTCATTCAAATGCGTGGTTTATATACATAATGCCCAGATTTTGTTTAAATTGTCATAGTGTATTTTTATTATTTTAGATTTCTTTGTATGGTTGTATTCCCAATACAGAATAGAAACTCACAAGGCATAATCCTCTTTGTATCACTTCTTATACAATGAGTGGAGTTACACCATTCCATCGCTGCTGAAATAGGGCATTAAGATTGGAAAATCCTCCTATAATGCATGGTTTTTCCCTTTAAATAGGATGACTGCTGAATGAAAGGGTCTAAGTCATAAAATGTTCTATAAGTGATATTTTATATTGACACATTTCCTCCTATTCTGCTAATTTGGGTTGTGTGAACACGGACACACACACACACACACTTAAATCTTAAATTTATTCAAAACTTTAAAATTTATATCTTCATACTTTTTCTTCTCTTCATAAAAATATTTCTAATATCATAAAATTTATTTGGTATGAGATACCAATATAAATTATCCCTTATATTTATGTTAAAATGTCTCAAGAGCAAAAAACATAATTTTTTCTTGACTGAATAACTTCTTCTCTTGTACTATTTTATCTCTATAGCCTGACTTTCTGTTTTCTATAACAATAGAGCAGAATATTGGTGAATGCTATGTATCACTGTTTTAAAATCTGGTAAATAGAGTGATTAATACATTTGAATCTAAATGTTTTAGTTTTAATGTGTATATATGAAATAGTTAAATTTCAGTCTGCCACAATGAAATTCTTATGTTGGAGGTTCTAAAATGTTGACCAATGTGACTATAGTGTTTGTGTGTATGTGGCAGAGCAAAACAGAGATAGACAGGGAGAGAATAAGAGGCAGAGAGAGAATATTTGTGTATCTGTTTGTTTAGTGGTATAGATTTCTAACATCTCTAGAACTTAAAAGATAGTAATTTAAATTTTATAGTAAGTTTTTTCTAAAATGGTCAAGAATATTTTCTCATAGATCTCATAAATAGTTAAGCAGTAGAAAAGAGGCTCTATGAATTATAAAAAGGAACACAACTATTTCAGATTTTAAATCAGGAAAAATGAAGTCAAAGCAAATACCAAGTAAGGCTAAGATTTTGTAACTTGAAGAAATTCTATGTGATGAAGAATTTTTGGCCCTCCTAGAATAAATATTTGCTGGTTACTAGATACATTGTTATAATTTTAAGACTAATATTCTGTATTTTTACCATACAATATAATAAATATATAAAGATTGATGCACCATTAATGAAAATATATAGTTTATATAAAACACCCAAACAGATGGGTATTTGGACGTTTGATTTCTCAGGAGAATTTTCAAGTGTAAGAATATGAAACTATTGTACTACATGATAGGAAGACAGTGACATCTTTAAGGATGTGATTTAATTAAATAAATCTATTTTTATCCAGGCCTTTATTTATAATGAGAAGAGTTACCCAATAGTTTTAGAGACCCGTAAAAGCTGGAAAAACTAAAAAGGAAAAAATAAATCTGTAAAACCCTATTTATGAAATCTGCCCATTTCTAAAGAAACCAAAAAGCAGGCAAAGCCTAAAATAGTACTCCATATGCTTGCAGCTAAACTCGTTTACTTCAACTGCTGATTGTCAATAAGGCAAAAGTTCCTAAACCCATCCACAAAAAAAGCAACCCTAATGTCACTTCCCATGTCCCCACATGCTGTGCTTTTCTTGAATGCTTTCCCCATGTGGAGAACATGCCAGTCCATCATCACAGCCAGTCCCCATTCCCATACCCACAGCTGAGGTTTCCACTTGACTCTGCCCACAATTAGACTCTCTCACTTCCAATACAAACTGATTGATTGAAGAAAAAAAAAGGCTTTTATTTTTTGTAAAACTATGACAATTTTTTTAAGCCATCACCATTTATAAACAACTAGCAGAGGGCTACAGCTAAATAACCAGATGAATGACAAAATGTAAAACAATGCCAAATATGTTGACCAATAATAAAAGTTCCAAAATATTGAGATATTTGTTCTTATAAGTGGCAAATCTTACGTAGAAGTTTGATTGATTGACTGATTTTTAATTTTATTACGGAACTAAATACACCAGGTCAGAGTAACTCATACATGTTAAATTCCATTTATCCTTAAATCCCTGACTCCACTTTACTTAGTTATTAATGTAGCTTACATTCTATAATTTCATTTCCTAAGAAAATGCGATATACATTTGCAAATCCTATTTTTGTTCAATTTTGCCATTGATAGTTTTGGTGTTTGATACCCTTTAATGTAGCTTACGCTTAAATTTAAAAAATTAAAATAGCTTTGATTTAATATTAACACATTTGAGTAGAAAAAAACATATAAGGGAATTTGGGTAGTGAGGCAAATCAGTTAGGATTAGGAGTTGAAGCTGTCAGAAACATTTATTTGGATTTCATGGAGAGCCATACATACCTACAACTGTGAGAAACATGCTGGCTGTGACAAGGCCAAATGAATTCCGAGCCACACATTCGTATCTTCCTTGGTCAGCTTGCCCTGCATCATAGATGGTTAGCATGCCTTCACCACTGACATGGAATTTGCCACTCTCAGTAATCTGAACACCTGCCTAGGGAGTGAAAAGAATTGTCACTGGAAGAAAATATGATTCCTTAAAAAATAACATCTTACATTTTGTTTGATATGGTTTCATTTGTTCAACAAAAATCTACTGAGCACCTACTGTGTCAAGCATTAAATGAGGTATTTTACGAATCTAATGAAAAGAAGAAAAAAGAGAGAGAGTGCTTTCTAGGAAGTGTGGTTTATCTCTCTCTCTTAATTAAAATAAATATGATAGTCAAAATTCAATTATGTAATTATTTAATATTATGAACATTTAAAAATCATCATTTCAGTGAAAGAATACATAGTTTATTCATATTTTTCTTATTTCTAGAAAAGGACTCTGACAGCAACAATAAAAATAAAATTTGGAAAGAAGGAAAATTATCATAAATCTACCAACTAAAAGCATCAAAATATTTTCATGTTTCTGATTCCTCTTGTATTTCTTCTTTATACGTACTCTTAAGTTTTATGTAGCTGCAAAGCTTTATATATCATTGTTTCTCAATTAAAATTATACCTTAAGGAGATAAGATGGCTATGTTTCATATGAAATTATCAAAGTGTATCAAAGTGTATTCAGTTATAATTAGTATGGATTTATGTACTTTTCATATTATGCTATTAATTTTTAAAAAGGAAAATAAATTGGCTCTCTAGGACTGTGTTGGAGTGGAGCAGGGGTCGAGATGCTTCTTTCCTACCCCTCCCCCAAGAGATTCACAGGAAACTGAGGATGGGAACTGCTGTTTCAAAAGAACTCATTCATACCCCAGTGATGACTAGTAGATCAGAATGTAACCAGAAAGGTTCAGAGTGAAAAAAAATTCTTCATAGGTCTTCAGATTCTCACAGTTCTCTTTGACCACTACTAGAAAATAAGCCCAAGGTGATGGATGGCTGGTAACTCAGGGTAGGAGATGAGAGGAACTAACAGGACCTACCACATGGAGGGCAGATGAAAAAAGACCAGACATACAGAAGGCTAAGAAGTGACCAGGTGCACAAGCAATAAGGTCCACGGGGTTTTTCCTTTAGGACTACCTCCCTCCACTTCCTCTTCCTGGACCATCATTACATCTTCTTTGCAAAAGTACTCCCTTCCTATCTGCTCTCCTTACATACTACCAGAACTCTCAAGCTAACCCTAGAGTTCTATAGTTTTGGCTTAGAGTGTCTAAGCTATCAGCTAGCTTTCCAATAAATTCCTTACCTGCTTATTTTGGGAATAGCCTAATTCACATCCATTTTAACCTTGTGAATAGAAGAGAATTATTATAAAGATTAAATGTGAGAGCATTCATAAAACATCTGGCATATAATCAGCCCTCAATCAATTCATTTGGGATTAAAAGCTACCTTTTAGAAATTAGACTGAGCTATTTTGCTGATACGATTATGTGATACAGTATTTAGTATAATGTCAAATAAGGCTCTAAAGACTGACCAAATGTGTATTTTTCACACTTCCTATTTTTAGTAAAAAATATTTGAATTATATAATATTACACTCAAAAGAAATTATAAAAACTATTCAGACTACTTGAAAGTACCTGAGCCTAAATGTTCAACTTTGAGACCACTAAATTTATTTTTTATAAAGAACTGCCTGTGGTGCTCAGCTACAGCACAAGAGAAGTGAGCCACCAAACCTCAAAGAACCAAAAGAAGTAAAATGTATAAATAAGAAGCTATTATTTCTTTAAAGTCACTCAAGTTTTGAACCTAAAGAAGGACTTTTTTCATGTTACTTTGTTTTAAAACCAGGTTTTTCATTCTTGTTTCAGCTAATGCCTTACTTTTATTCCATTTCTGAGTTATTAATTCAAATTCAAATTCAAAATTGTTTCTTGCTAGTTACTAAAACTCTTAATTTACATAAGACAAAAGCAATTTTTCCTTAGAAGAATTTAGTTATGCTTATGAAGCTTTCATCACCAAGCAAATGAGAAAGGATAAATTTATCAAAGACCTGAACCAAAACCAGATGTAGTCACTTAAAAAAATGAACAACAACAACAACAACAACAAAAGCTGGAAATAAACTTGTTTCAGTGTAAAAAATATTACTTGCTAGCAAAATTCACAACAGTAAAAAATCAATGTGAGAATCACTACCTCTTTTCAGTGGGTCAATACATTTGTCAATGTTTTTAATATTACTACACCTTTAGTTGAGATCTTACCTTGTTCCAGGTAATTATGGGTTGTGGTTCTCCTTGAACATGACATGAAATGTTTATATTCTTGCCAACCTCTACACTTGTATCCTGAGGTAGTTGAGTAAACACTGGGAGAGCTGTGGAAAGAAATCAAAATGACATCATGTCAATACCATTTTGTCAACATGCGCCATCTAAGTCAAATCATATAAATCTGGTTATGATATTGTTTAGCCACACTAGTGTTTTAAAAAGCAATTACTTGGACATCAGAGAGAGTAATAAATGTCAAAGCCAGGGTACTGATAATTAGGATAGAGATAAGAACAGAAAAAAAAAAGAGAAATACACAAAGCCTTTAACCTTGATATTTAACCCTAACATTCAACCTTAAATATTTTTATTATTTATTTCTTTAGGTGAGTAGTGGGTACAAAGATTTTAGTACTCTTTTTCAATATCTTTTCATAAGCCTGAAAAAAAGATATATGGTAACATCAAAAGTTTATTGCTGTCTAAAACAAAGAGATTCAATCTTACTTTGTTTCCTCAAAAAACAAACTATTGTGACTGACCTAATATGAAATAGATCATTGGAATAACCCTATAACTATTAATAACCTTGTAACCCTATAATCCTATATTTTTTAAATCCCAAAACATACATTTTTAGGAAAGAATTAAAATCTTTTTACTAGATCTAGAATTCTATCCAACATAGAATCTCTTCTAGAAACTAAAAGAGGAAGGCATGTTTCCTTCTTTTTAGAAGGCTTATCTTAATACCAAAACCAAACAAAGTCAGAACCAAAATCAAAAAGAAAAAAAAAACCCTATAGACCAGTACTTCTCATTAATATAGACACAAAAATCATTCATAAAGTATTGGCAAATAGAATTCATCAATATAAAAATGTTTATACACCATGACCAAAGAGAGTTTATTCCAGGGGTACAAGACTATTTCAGTATTTGAGAATCTATTATACAAACAAATTAAGAAAAAAAAAAAGTCCTCATAATTTCAATTAGTGCAAAAAGTGTTTGACTAACAATTATTGTGTAAAAAGTGTTTGACTAACTAAAAACTCTCAGAAAAATAGTACTAGAGAGCCTGCACAACTTGCAAATGAACATGGACAGGAAGATGGTGGAGGAATAGGGAACCCTAGTTCTCTCTGGTCCCTGGAATTCAGCTAGATAGTTATCAAATCATTCTGAACACTGCAAACTCAACTGGAGATTTAAGAAAAGAACTGCTGTAATTCTAAAAAGCAAAAAATAACCACATTTTGTGAGGTAGGTGGTGAGAAGAAGTGAATCTCAGGTGATATATCGGAAGATAAACCCAGGAGGGAAGGAGACAGGTACCATAAAGTAATGTAAGCAGTGGAGGGTAAAATTGAAACTTTTAGAAGTCTGTTCTGGTTGGGGATGTCCCTGCCTGAAAGGTGCTCAGGTGGCAAAGTGGGGCAGAATCCCAGGTGGGACAGTGTGCTCTCTGGAGTCCCAGGGTCACAGAAAGGAGGGAGGTGCCTGAGAGCAGCAGCATTCCCAACCATTGGAGCAGGGAAGACAGCTGCAATGGGATTGTTCAGGAGTGCTTTCTGCTTATTGTTTCCATCAACCACAAACTGCTGCAGAGTTGGGTGACTGTTCTCCATAAGGGGCCCAGTAAGAGGCAGAACTGCAGCAAGAACCCCCCTCCCTCCTCCTCTGTAAAGTTTGGAGACTCCAAATCGGGTCTCCTGCCTGAGATAAAAGCACTTCGTCAAAGGCTGGGTGAACACAGTGTGGACGGAAAACAGGGAAACAAGAGTAATTGATTGTTTTTCTGTGAGGGCTCACTGAAGGAGGGGGGGCATGAACTTTCACCTCTGTGGATAGAGATTAGGATACTGCTGGTTTCTTTTTCATTTTGATCCCCCAAAGTGGTGTTGAAAGACTTCAGGGAACAAAAGCCACATAGAGCAATCCAGAGCCACTTATACTGAGCCCAGGCCCCTGGCAAGGGGTATGCAATTCCACCAGACAAAGACACTTGAGAATCAGTGCAACAGGCCCCTACCCAGAAGACCAGCAGGAACATCCTGCTAACCACGTTTTCTGATCATACAGAACTGCAAAATACAGAACAGCATCAGGGGAAAATAGTAGAGAGAATTCATGGTTTTTTCTCATGATTTAGTCTTTCAGTTTTAATTTTTTTTCTTTTTCAACTAATTTATTTTATCACTCTTTTTTAAAGTCTTTTTTAATTTTCATTTTTACATTTATATTTTATGTATTTTTTTTCATTTTTTGTTTCCTTTCATTGTATTCAGTTTTATTTGTGTATATATCTATACTCAAAATACATATATGTAGATACACATATACCTGAGTATATATATGTATCTACATATATGTATTTTGTGTATAGATATATACACATGTATATACATGTATACATATATATAGATACATATATATTCATTGTATTCAGTTTTATTTTGTAAATATATAAACAATATATATATGTATATATATACACATATATGTACATATACATACATATATGTATATTTATATACATAAACATATATATATTTTTCTTTCTTTACAATTTTGGGATCTAATTTCTTTCTAGTTTATTGTTCTTTTCTGTTCACCTGTTTGATTTTATTCTCTCTCTCTCCCTTTTTTTTTTTTTTGGTATCTGATCTCTGATCAGATCTAAACAAATCTTCTGATCTGATCTTTTATTCTCTCTCTCTCTCTCTTTTTTTTGGTATCTGATCTCTGATCAGATCTAAACAAATCTTCTGATCTGATCTCTGATCAGATCTAAACAAATCTTCTGATTTGTTTAGTGTGTATTTTTCTAAGGTTATTGTTACTGTTTTTGTATTTACTCTCTCGTTCATCTATTCTTCTCTGCTAAGAATGACAAGATGGAATAACTCATCCCCAAAAGTAGAACAACAGGCAGTACTAACTGCCAGGGACTTAATCAATATGGACATAAAAGGTAAGAATTACAATTCAGAATAACAATTATAAAGATACTACCTGGGCTTGAAAAAAGCATAGAAAACACTAGAGAATCCCTTTCTGGAGAAATAAAATAACTAAACTCTAATCAGGTAGAAATCAAAAAGGCTATTACTGAGATGCAATAAAAAATGAAGGCTCTAACTGCTAGGCTAAATGAAGCAGAAGAGAGAGTAAATTATATAGAAGACAAAATGATGGAGAATAAAGAAACTGAGAAAAAGAGAGGTAAACAACCACTGGATCAAGTGGGGAGAATTTGAGAGATAAGTGACTCCATAAAGTGAAGCAATATTAGAAAAATTGGGGTCCCAGATGAAGAGGAAAGAGAGAGGGGGTCAGGAGGTATATTTGAGCAAATTATAAGTGATTTGGGGAAGGAAATAGGCATTCAAGTCCAGAAGGCACAGAGAACCTCCCAAAAAATCAAAAATAAGTCAACATGTAGACATGTAATTGTGAAGGTTGCAAATTTCAGAATCAAAGAGAAAATCCTAAAAGCAGTTCAGGAAAAGAGGTCCTTAACCTACAAGGGTAGAAACATAAGGCTGGCAGCAGACTATACACACAGACCTGGCAGGCCAGAGAGGACTGGCATGATATATTCAGCATTTTAAAAGAGAAAAATATACAGCCAAGAATATCCAGCAAGGCTGTCAACCAGAATAGGAGAGGTAAAGAGCTTCCAGGACAAACAGAAACCAATGAATCTGTGATCACTAAACCAACCCTACAAGAAATATTAAATGAGATCCTTTAAGTGAAGAGATAGCCCAAAAGTAACATAGACCAGAATGGAACAGAGACAATATACAGAAACAAAGACTTTATAGGTAATACCATGGCACTAAATTCATATCTTTCAATTGTTACTCTGAATGTAAGTGGGCTAAACACTCCAATCAAAAGACACAGGGTGTCAGATTGAATAAAAAAGCAAGACCCATTAATATGCTATATATAAGCGACTCATTTTAGACCCAAAGACACCTCCAGATTGAAAGTGAGCATTTATCATGCTAATGGATGTCAAAAGAAAGCTGGAATGGCAATCCTTATATCAGACAAATTAATTTTTTTAAGATTTTATTTATTTATTTGAGAGAGATAGAGATCACGAGCAGGGAGGGGGAAGGGTAGAGGGAGAAGTAGACTCCCCACTGAGCAGGGAGCCGATGTAGGACTCCATCCCTGGGGTCATGACCTGAGCCATAGGCAGATGCTTAACTGACTGAGCCACCCAGGTGTCCCCAGACAAATTGGATTTTAAACCAAAGACTGTACTAAAAGATGAGGAAAGTCACTATATCATAATCAAAGAGTTTATCCAACAAGAAGATCTAACAAATGTAATATTTATGCCCCCAATACGTGAGCAGCCAAGTATATAAACCAATTAATAACAAAATTAAAGAAACACATTGATAATTATATTATTATACAATAATAGTAGGACTATAACACCCCACTCACAGCAATGGACAGATCATCTAAGCAAAAGATCAACAAGGAAACAAGGGCTTTAATGACAAACTGGACCAGATGGACTTCACAGATATATTCAGAGCATTCAATCCTAAGCAGCAGAATAAATATTCTTCTCAAGTGCACATGAACAGTCTCCAGAATAGACCACATACTGGGTCATAAATCAGGTCTCAACCAGTACCAAAGATTGGGATTATTTCCTGCATATTTTCAGACCACAATGCTTTGAAATTTGTAATGAATCACAGAGGAAATTTGGAAGGAACACAAATACATGGAGGTTAAAGAGCATCCTACTAAAGAATGAATGTGTCAACCAGGAAATTAAAGAACAACTAAAAAAATTCATGGAAAAAAATGAAAATGAAAACACAACTGTTCAAACCTTTGGGATGCAGCAAAGGTGATCCTAAGAGGGAAGGATATAGCCATACAAGTCTGTCTCAAGAAAAAAAAAAGTCTCGAACACACAACCTAACCTTACACCTAAAGGAGCTGGGGAAAGAACAACAAATAAAGCCTAAACCCACCAGGAGAAGAGAACAGAAATCAATGAACTAGAAACCAAAAGAACAGTAGAGCAGATCAATGAAACTAGGAGCTACTTCTTTGAAAGAATTAATAAGATCGATAAACCCCTAGTCAGACTTATCAAAAAGAAAAAAGACCCAAATTAATAAAATCATGAATGAGAGATCACAACCGACACCAAGGGAATAAAAACAATTATAAGAATATATTATAAGCAACTATATGCCCACGAATTAGGCAATCTGGAAGAAATGGATGCATCCCTAGAAAGCATATAAACAATCAAAATTGAAACAGGAAGAAACAGAAAACCTGAACAGACCAATAACTACCAAGGAAATTGAAGCAGTAATCAAAAATCTCTCAACAAACAAGAGACCAGGGATGGATGGCTTCTCAGAATTCTCCCAAATATTTAAAGAAGAATTAATACTTACTCTTCTGAAGCTGTTTCAAAATATAGAAATGGAAAGAAAACTTCCAAATTCATTCTATGAGGCTAGAGTTATCTTGTTCCCAAAACCAGACAAAGACCCCACCAAAAAGAATTACAGACCAATGTCACTGAAGAATATGGTTGCAAAAATTCTCACCAAATTACTAGCCAATAGGATCCAACAGTACATTAAAAGAATTGTTCACCACAACCAAGTGGGATTTATTCCTGGGCTGCAAAGGTGGTTCAAAATCCACAAATCAATCAATGTTACACACTACATTTGTCAAAGAAAGGACAAGAACCATATGATCCTCTCAATAGATTCAGAAAAAGCATTTGACAAAGTACAGCATGCTTTTTTTTTTTAAGATTTTATTTATTTATTTGACAGAGAGAGAATACAAGCAGGGGGAGTGTGAGAGGGAGAAGCAGGCTCCCCACTGAACAAGGAGCCCAAACGCAGGGCTCCATCCCAGGACCTGAGATCATGACCTGAGCCAAAGGCAGCTGAGTAACCTACTGAGAAACACTCACATGCTTTTTCAACAAATGGTGCTTGGTGATTGGGTACCCAAAGGGGGGAAAAAATGAAGCACGAACTATGTCTCACACTTAATACAAAAATTAACTCAAAATGGACAGCAAACTTTAGTATAAAATGTAAAACTATAAAACTTAAAAAAAATAGGAGAAAATCTTTGGAATGTAGGACCAGGAAAAGAGTTCTTAGATCTTGTATTGAAAGTGTAACCCACCAAAGAAAAAAATTATAAACTGGATTCCATCATATTTTAAAACTTCTGTGTTATGAAAACTATGTGGAAAGGATGCAAAGACAAGTTTCAGACTAAGAGAAGACATTTACAAGCCACATACACAACAGATGATTAGTGTCTAGAGTATACAAAGAACCTTCAAAATTCAGCAATAGAAGACCAAACAATTCAAATAGAAAATGGGCAAAAGACATGACATTGCACTGAAGAGAATATACAGATGACAAATAAGCCTGTGAAAAGATGCTCAACATCACTAGTCATGAGGGAAATGCAAATTAGAACAACTGTAAGGTATTGCTACACGTCTGTCAGAATGGCTAGAATAAAAAATAGTGACAACACAAATCACAAGGATGCAGAGAAACTGGATCACTCATACGTTACTGGTGGAAAATGCAAAATGGCAAAGCCACTCTGGAAAAGAATTTAGGAATTTCCTTAACAACTTAAAGATGACACTACCATTCAATCCTGTGTTTGCACTCTTGGGCATTTATCCCAGAGAAAGAAAACTTACTCTCACACAAAAGCCTGTACATGAATGTGTATAGCAGCTTTACTAGTACTAACCAAAAATTAAAACCCAGATGTCCTTCAATGAGTGAATGATTAAACAAACTGTGGTTTATTCACACTGTGGCATACTACTCAGCTGTAAAAAGAATAATTGATGAATGATTGGATAATCAAAAAGACAACTGATAACACACAAAATCTGGATGAACCTCCAAATAAATATGCTGAATGGAAAAACCCATCCCAAAAGGTTACATACTATATGATGCTATTTATATAACATTATTGAGACAAAGAATTATAGAAATAGAGAACAAATTAGTAGTTGCCAAGGTTTTAGTAGGTGGAGGCTGCAGCTTAGTTATGAGTCTGGATCTCTTTGTGTTATTGCTTACAACTAAATGTGAATCTACAATTATCTCAAAATAAAAACTTTAAAATAAATCAACTATGTGGACATGTAGGGTATAATACACACCAAACCCAGGTTAATGGCAAGTAGGTTGGCGTGGAGAACAGATGGAAAAGAAGAAGAACAAACAATCTTTAAGCACATTTGTGATGTTTATTTCTTCATTGGAGTAGTGGGCATAAGGGCTTTCCATCATATCTTTCTTGATGGCTTTTGTATGACTGAAATAAAAATAAATGGTAACATCAAAAATTTATTATGAAGATAAAAATATTCTGTTCTTGAAGTGAGAACTGTATTTTGTTATAGTCAAATCTTCCACTGTATTTAGATTTGCTAAAACTAAGGCTTATATATTCCTGACAATGCATAGCCGACATCTCATGAGGACTAGTGACTCTATTAGGCAGTGACCTTTCTGATTCACCCAAGGGATCTCTAACTAACACTTCACATCATGCCCTCCATTATCTGATGTCCTGTATCTCTAACCATGTTCACCTCCTGTCTTCTTAGCTACTCATTACCACCACTTACATGTCATCACTTACAATCTTTTGAAAATACCTAATACCACACCCTACAACAAAACCACCTCTTCCTCCTGCTCTATCATCTCCTCATTTTGGTCGCTATCTAGATTGCTAGGAACTTTCCTCTTCCTTCCTGTTGACCAACCTGTCTAGTGTCATTCTTCCCTTTTCAGCTGGGATCCTAAGTTTCATCACCTCTACCACCTTCCTTCCCAAACTTTCAACTCCTTTACCCCATTGTCCTTCTGTTCAACACACTGGCACTGTGTTCTTCATGCCTGTCCTTCAAAAATATCTAAAGTGATTATGTGTCCTAGTTTATCAGAGACAAACAACCTTTGTCACTTCCAAACTTATTTAACAACAATAAAAAATTTGTCTCTCAGTACACCCTTCACCTACAAAACATCAGCATTTTTTACTCCACAGGAGAAAAACAAAAACAAACAAAAAGCCAAAGCAAGCCCTCAGACTCTAAATACTTCGACTTCCTACACTCCTCTTTCATAGAGGTTCTTCTCTATACACCCATTCCTGACTGCCCTTCCCTCCTCATCTAAAGTGAAGAAATGCCTCTTATCTTATCCTTCAGGCAAATTGCTTCATTGAATTTTGCATATCCCATCCATCTTGCCACCTGAGAAATCTTGAACCACCTTTTACTCACTCCCTTCCATCTTTCTGCCTTATTCCCTTAAGAAAATACTCAGAATAATAAGCTCTTCCCCTTATTTGCCCATATCCTTACCTCATCTTCAGTGTCACCTTCTTACTGCTTGCCTCACAAAGAAATGTCTTGGAAAAAAACAGTCTCTGCCTACCTGCTCCCCTTCCCCTTTTCACAGAAGCTCATTTCGCTTGACTGAACGAAAGTTGTTCTTCAGGTCCTTAAATTCAGAATCTTAAAAAAAATAATCAGTCTTTATCAAAAGTACCTTTTTGTAGCTTTTGACCCATTTGATCACTCTTTCCTTCTGGAAATAATTCTTAGCTTTTGGGATTCCTTTCTCCTCTGAAATTCTGTGTCATCCTGAGGATTTGTTATGGTACAATTCACAGCTTTTCTTTCTTCTGCATTAAAGGAATTCCCACCTTTGGCCCTCACATCTTCTTACTCAACTAAATGACTTCATTCACGACCATAATTCTAAAGGACTTCATTCACAACCATAGACTATACAACTTAGCTTCATGCTCATAAGCCAACCATCTTAGAGACATCTACATTCAGTCCCAACAAGCATACTAAATGCAACTTTCTCTAAACTGTACTCATTATCTGTCCCCATTTGCTAATTTATCTGTCCCTTTTGCTATTGAACTAGAAATTTCTTCATATATTACAAATAACAAAAAAAAACTTGTCAGTTATATATGTTGCAAATATCTTTTGCTTCTTTTTTTAAAAGTGAATGGAAGATATAAATTATAATGTAGATGACTTTATCAATCTTTTCTTATAGTGATTTTTATATTTTGTTCTAAAAAGTCTTCTGTACTATTATAAAAATCTTGTTTTTATTCATAAATATTTAAATTTTTTTAACATTAAAGTCCTTTTTTAATCTGGAATTGATTTTTGGAGTATAGGGTAAAGTGAAGATACATTTCATGTTTTCCCTGTGACCAGCTCCCTAGCACTATTGAGGAGATCTACTTTCTGTAGATGAGCAGTGCTACCACTGTAATTAATGTCTTTCTTTCTGTTCCATGGGTCAGTTTGTCAATCTCCATGCCAATAACACAAAATGTTAATTATGATAGATTGAGAACCTCTTACTATTAGATTCTCTTAGGTATTCTTAAATCTTTGCTCATTCATATGCAGTTTTAACCAACCTTTCATTTTCTACCAAAAACCCTTCCAGGATTTTTACTGGAATTGCACTGACCTACAAATCAATATTGAAAGGACTAATACCTTTACAGGACGATTTGTCTTCTAAATTTCTTCCAACAACATTTTTTCCCTACAAGTTCTTGTACATCTTTTGTTAGATTTATTTATGTTTTAAATTTCATTTTAGTGTAGTAAGAACACTCACCATATATTGTCCATCTTAAAAAATTATTAGTTACTAATCAAAGGGTGTAGAGTTTCAGTGAAGCAAGATGAAGAAGTTCTACAGATATGCAGTACAATAGTGTATGTATAGTCAACAACATATATTGCTAGATTTATTTTACCTAAGTTATACTTTCTTGTTTTTTTAAGACGTATCATTTAAAAAAATAAAATTAGGTATTCTGTTTGTTGCTGATGTGTAGAAAGAAAGAAAAATATTTTTACCTATTAATGTCAACTAATAATCTTGCTAAACTCTTATTATTTCTGATAGTGTATTTGTAAATGTTTCTGAATTATGTATGAGGAAAATTCTACTACATACAAATAATAAAATCATATGCCTTCTTTCTAAATTCATAACATTTGTTACCATTTCTTTTCTTTTTGCACAGGCTAGGACCTTCCATTACAGTGTTGAGTAAATACAATCTTCTTTCTACCCCCAAAGGAAATATTTCTAACATTTCATCTTGAAAAACATCATTTTCAAAATGTTCCCTACATTATCTATAAAAAGCTTTTTTTAAGAAACATTTTAGTTGTTTATTTCTGTATTGCTAAGATAATTTCTTAATAATGGAGATACGATAAATTTAATCAAATGTTTTGTGTATATCTATTTATTAAAATCATAATTTGTCCTCCATTAATCTATTAATGTCATTGGATTCAGTTGGTCAATATTTTCTATACAGATTTTTCTGAAATTTTTTTCTCATAATACCCTTTATTAGTTAAAGTTGGTAACTATTCCCTGTTCTATTCTCTGTAATAGTTTGTATAAGCCTAAATTGATCTTAGAACATTTACAGAATTTGTCTACAAAATAACTGCCAGATTTTAATTTTTTTCTTATCTTTTATTTAAATAATTTGTTGATTTTCCAACTCCATCTTTTTCACCTTTCTGATTTGAACCTTGTAACCATATTTTTTTTTTAATTTTTTGCTACCTACCCCTGATATTTTGCCAGGTATACATGATTATACTACTTTAATTCCAATAATCATTTTCCTAACTGATATTCCATTGTTAGGTAGTATTGAATTATGTGATTTTTATTCAGTGCCACATCATAGCAATTATTATTATTAATATTTGATACAGAAAACATTTTAAAATTTCCTACATGTTCAGCAGTTTCTTTGTTCACCTTTGCATTCTTTTTTGAATATCAGTCATTCTTTCAAGATCTTTCTTTTCTTTAGGAATTTCCTTAAAGTAGTATTATAGTTGGCAAACATTCTCAGTTTACTGAAAATATCTTTATTAAGCCCTTGTTCTTGAAAGATTGATAGTTATACAACACTATATTTACTGTTATTTTTCTTGAGACACGTTGAAGTTTTTTTAAAAGATTTTATTTATTTATTTGATAGAAAGAGAGCATGAGCAGGGGGAGGGTCAAAGGGAGAAGCAGGTTCCCTGCTGGGCAGGGAACTTAATGTGGGGCTTGATCCCAGGACCCTGGGATGAGGACCTGAGCCAAAGGCAGACACTTAACCGTCTGAGCCACCCAAGTGCCCTGAGACACTTTGAAGTTTCGATTCCTGATATCTTGTGACTTCTATTGCTCCTGATATGAAACCTGTTGTTAATTTAATTGATATAGGTGATTTGCCTTTCCTCTCTAACCAGTAATACCACTACTGTGAATAACCCATTGAGTGAGGAAACCATATCAGCAGAGACTATGAAATAACCAGCTGTGAGAAAAAACAATTGGCCACAAGCTGACCTGGGTCTCCCATACCAGGGAAATGAGCAGTAGGGGAACCTCAGTATGCCCTCTGAATATAATTCATGTAATTCTGGAGAACTAGCCCTGCAGAGGACCCTGATGACCAGCTAAGACCTCATAACAAAAAAGAGAAGGTCACATTGCCATTGGCTTCCCATTAGTGAACTTGTCCCTTCCTCTCCATTTCTTCTGGGCCATCACTAGGCAGGAATAATTGAAAGATTAAAAGGAAGAAAGTATACAAAAAACTAAATCTTGCCCTTTCCCAGTCCTTAATACTCAGATGGGCGCCCCAATCTACTAGAGTCACCTGCTCCAGCCTGCGCTGAGAAGGCCAGGAAAAGAATTGAGTATACATTGTGAGATTTAAATATTGAAAAGAAGAGATGGAGCCTCGTGGTTTGGGAGCATAAGGGTGGCATTTCCAGTTTTTAATGGTCCAACAGCAACAGGGAGGATGAAAATCAGAAATGTACTGCTAGTTTTGTTTATAAAACTACCAGCTTCATTTTCAGTAAAATTAGGGAAGCACTAAAGCCCACTCCACCAAAAAAGTTGGAGTGAGGGGCTACTTAAAACGGAGAAGATGGAGTAGAGATGTGTGTGGAAGAGGCTATGACACAGATCTCAAGAAGGGCCAGGCACATACACTTCCTGACTAGAAAGACATCTCCTGAACAAAATCTGCATCACACGCACTTAGTGCTATTTTTCATATGTTTACCCAGTTATTCCCAAATGTTTTATTGAATTATCTTTTCTTCACTCAAAGGAAATGCCATCTTTTTCATTCATGACATTCCCATATGAAAGGGAATCAGTTTGTAGATTATATATTTTATCTTAATGTACTATCTGGGTAGTTTTAATTTATGTAATTTTATTATATATTTTATAATTCAGTATGATAAGTCCTCCTTAATTATGGTCCTCTTTCGGAATTTTCCTGGTTATTCTTTCTATGTCTCTCGGCTAATTGTAATGATTTGTCTCTCCAAATCTAGTGATAGGAATGACAGCAAAAATTTTTTCTTTAGTGAAAATATTTATACCATTTCTCTATTAAGCAGGATTCTGACTAATTAGTTCAGTAAAGCAAGCATAATTTATAACAAATCCTAACAATTCATTAAAATACTTAGGAAAACTATCTTGTATATCTATGCAAAAAATCCAAGTATGTAAATTTATCATGTTAAAGAAATGTCTGTTCACACCTATGTTAACTAAGAGTTTCTAATGAGAATAAATGTTGAATTTTAGCAAATGTCTTTTTATCATCTATGGAAAGAAGCCCAATTTTTCTTCTTAAATCCATTAAGGTAATAAAATATATTAATAGCTTTCCTATTATTGCACTATATTTGACTTTCTGAAATAAAAACCACTTAACAATGGACTAATATTTTTTCATGTGCTACTGGATTCTTTATGATTTATAATTACATTTATTTATTTACATTATTGGATTTTTTGCATAGATACATAAGATAGTTTTTCCTTTATATATTTTAATGTAATTTTAGGATTTTGGTATCAAGCTTAGTTTTGTTTTACTAAAAATATTTCTGGTGTGTTTATTATTTTCTAGTTCCTGAAACAACATAAATAGCATTAGAATTTTTGTTATTTATAGATATGATGGTTTTCCTTGGGAAGGCACATGGCCACATACTCTTATTGGAGAGAGCTCTTTTGCAAGTTTAATATTCAAAATAATTAACAGTCTATTCAGCTATGCCAGAGAGTAACAGCTGGGTATCTCCACTATTGTGATCTTTGGCAACTTTTTTCTCCCCTACTATATCCTGTTTATATTTCTCTCTCTTCTGGAATTAGTTTTCATTAATTATGTTTCAATAAAGTTATTAGTTTCATCCAATGTTATATATATATATTTGCATATACTTGAACAAAATATTAGTGGAAAAAATAAAACCATCGCATAGCTAAAGGTTAGAAGCATCTCTGGAGTGAATACACTGTTGAAAACATAGCAAGGGACATGTGCTGGTTATATGTAACTATGTTCACCACATTAGAAATTAAATCTGAGAACTTTAAAATGTATTTACTTATTCAAAAATTACAGTTATAAACTCATACAATTTTCAGATAAATAACACAATTTTATGAACATTAATTAATTTTCCAAAAATAAAAGTAATGAGTGGAGTGACATGTTGTTCTACACTTTTGCAAATCTCAGTAATTGAATAACTGCTTTTGAGTTCAGTCTCTTGCAATTAGTCATGTTAGTTGAAGTATATGAATAAAATATGGCCTCACAAAGATAAGTATTTGCAAAATGTAGGGATATTTTAAAAGTTTTTTCAGATAATTGTGAAAAATCTTTGATACTACATCAAAATTTGACAACTGATAGCCTCTTTTGCCAATTTCTTTCATGACGCATCTATTAAAGGGCCAAGATTTAATAAAAGTAGTATCTTCCCCTGTTTTGTAAATAAAATTTACATTGTAAATAAAATTACTTTCTTTTTCCCACTGCAAGGGAAGAATATATGAATTACTAGTACAGTTTGGTCCATTGTTTTGGTTCATGCTAATGCTTCAGCACTTTTTTTAAAAAAGATTTTATTTATTTATTCGACAGAGATAGAGACAGCCAGTGAGAGAGGGAACACAAGCAGGGGGAGTCGGAGAAGAAGAAGCAGGCTCATAGCGGAGGAGCCTGATGTGGGGCTCGATCCCATAACACTGGGATCACGCCCTGAGGTGAAGGCAGATGCTTAACTGCTGTGCCACCCAGGCGCCCCTGCTTCAGCACTTTTATTCACCATTATCTTGGTACTATCAAGGCAAATGTCAACCGAGTGGAAAAGGCAAATAAGATCTTGATATTATTATGAGATAGTTTTAACCTAAAAACCCTGATAAAAGGTCTTGGAAGTTTCCTCCACTGACAATCCACAGAACACCCTTTGAGAAACACTTCACTACACACAAAATGGGGCCTACAAAATATTGTCAAGAGTACTGGTAAAAAAAAATATTGTTAGTAATTTCAGAGATAAAATGGTTCTACCTGTTATATGTTTACTTGAATTCATTTAACTCTTCCATTCCCACTGTCATGGACATTCAGGTCATCTAACACAACACTTGGCTATGTCATAAATCTAGTGGTTTCTTATTTTTAGAGTTTCTTCACTTCAACATTTGCCTATTGATTTTGGGCTGATTAATAGATGTGGCCAACAATTGGAAAGTTCCATGGCCTATAGTCAAGATCTGATGCATTCTAACTCCACCAACCACCCCAACCATTTCTTCCTTACAGCCCTCTCCCCCACTCTTTTCACATGGTTTATGTTCAACATGTAGGGCTCTCCATTTGCTAAAAAACTTGTTTCTACATTTGTGCCTATTGCAAATAATATTTTCTTAACTATGGATATTTGATAAATTTATCAAATTCCTCCAGATGTGTCAACTATTATATTAAATAATATATTCTAATATTAATTTCAACACAGTGGCATCTTACAATATCTGAACAGAATGGAGGAAAAGAACCCTCCCTGGGTAGGAGCATGCTTCTAAATTGAGATCTAGAGGGTCAATGGGAGACATTGGTGGAAGGATGTAACAATGGAGCAAAAAGAGGAGAAAACTAAGACCATTAACTTCAGCATCTTCATGCTATATTTTATTTGACTACAATGTATTGATTTGATATGTCCTCCTTTTAAAAAATGTAGGGGTGCCTGGGTGATGCAGCCTGTTGAGCATCTGACTCTTGGTTTCATCTCAGGTCATGATCTCAGGGTCGTGAAATCAAGCCCCAAGTCAGGCTCCACGCTCAGTGCAGAGTCCCTGAGCTTCTCTCTCTCTCTCTCTCCCTCTGTACCCCTCCCCCACATGCTCCCTCCCTCAAATAAGTAAATAAATCTTTGAAATAAAGATATTAATGTAAAAACCTCCTGATTTTTAAATTAAATTCGTTGAAAACCAATTCAAAAGTAATTTTAAACATTCTGCAGAGCAGATTTCAGCATTTCCTCTTAGAAAGAATGAACCAAAGAAATGGGGTTTTCCAAGGGCACGGGAGTTCCCTTCATCTTCAATAGTTTTTTCAAATCTTCCCATGCATTTCAGCTGCTATTTGACTACTTTCCCTAATATCCTTTTTCCTCTTCATAGAACCTTAACTTCCATCAAATAAATAATAATACATTTGATATGTTGGAAATATAGTGAGAAAGGAATCAATAATAGATTGTACATAGATATTAGTTCAGTGTAATTTTGTGTCTATGTCTCAGCATCACTGAACATTTCAACATCACTAATATTTCTTTTTACATTTATATTGTTACATCTGGCCAACCTTTGTCTTTATGCTTTATATGCTCTTATCTAAATATGTGTTACTGGGGCGCCTGGGTGGCACAGCGGTTAAGCTTCTGCCTTCGGCTCAGGGCATGATCCTGGCGTTATGGGATAGAGCCCCACATCAAGCTCCTCTGCTATGAGCCTGCCTCTTCCTCTCCCACTCCCCCTGCTTGTGTTCTGTTTCTCGCTGGCTGTCTCTATCTCTGTCGAATAAATAAATAAAACCTTTAAAAAAATTTTTTTAAAAATAAATAAATATGTGTTACTAAATATGTGTTATGTATTTAGATCTACTACATCAAAATAAATTATAGCCAATTCATGGAGAAACCTAGGAAATTAATAACAACCACTTTTTATCCTTATATTGGAACTATCTTTAAAAATTTAAGCCTTGAGTTTTCTTTTTTTACATGTCAGTTAATGATAAATTATGGACAAATATACCAACCTCATGCCAGAATATTACTATTTATGATAAACCAAAGTACTGAATTTCATGATGAGTCTGGAGCAAAGTGTCTGCAGTATATTCCCAATAACACTGAGCATAAAAGATACATCAATGTAAGACCAAAATTCAGACCATCAGGTGTGAGCAATGTATCTCTGTGAGCTAGTCTCTGCAGGTAGGGCTAATTAACTAGCTTTGCAAAAAATATAAGAAACACAAAATGATACTTTTGGAAGAAAACATGATATTAATAATTAGCATTAATAGAAATAAAATCCTCAAGTTTGAAAAAAAAGACTAGAAGAAAGTTATAAAATTTGTAATTTCTTAGATCTTATAAAATGAAAATTACCTAAGTAATAAAGTTCCCCGGGGATGTGTGTAAGACACATAAAAAGGCACTCCTCAAGTATGTAAACCCAACCACAGCATGCATTACCTTTGGGTTTTACAGTCAGCTGCACAGATGCTTTTTTCACTCCCAAAGGACTTACTGCCTGACATTCATATTGGCCTTGGTCATGATGTGCTGCGTCGTCAATTCTCAAAGTGCCAGAGGAGAGAACTGTATGCAGACCTTCCTGAGGGAGCTGCCCTCCTGCAAAGAGGGAAAGAAAATACTTTTCTAGAACGGTGTGATCTTCTGCTGCTGGGTAAGGGTTAGGATCTCTCTGGAATCCTCAGGGTCACAATACTGGGACCGCTCCTCCTAACACTCCATTTGGGAACTGGGGCATCCCCCTTGACCAGCCCCCAGCAGGAGAACTGGTCAGCTCCCTTAATGAATTCCTCCACCTTCATCTTTTCCCCCTCAGTTTTATTTTCCACAGTTAGAGTGCAAATTTCAAAACTAACCTTATTCCAACATTATCCTTTCTTATGGTGGCTTCTTATTATTCTAAGGGGGGCATGTGAGTTCATTGCACAGGCTAACCAACCACACCTACTTCCATAGCTTCATTGTCCCACTTTTTACTTAATGGAGTTCAAACAAGGTAAAATTTGGATAGGATAAGAATTGTTTTCGCATTTTTTTATTTTTTAATAGCAGTTTTTATTCCTATATTACCCCCCAAAATGATTACTAAATATGATTTTCAAATACCTTCATAACATTTGTTGTCTCATGGAGGTAATATTTGTAATATAAAAACATTATGGAATTACAACATTTACAGTGCTGAGACAGAATCTTGAGAATGGTGGTTTTTGTGACACTCAGGCTATTAACCCTCACCAGTCATACCCCCCCAGCCAACATGGCGCTTTGCAACCTCTGAGCTTATTCTGAGTTTACACTCCTTGTGGCCATTAACAAGTTAATGGATTGTCATTCTCAACTATTTCAGTGGCAATATGTGTCACAGCTAAATAGTTAACCTTTATTGTATAAACAAATAATAATGGATAATAAATTAAAAAAATAAATAATAGATTTTTAAAAACTCTTTACTTTTGTTAATCTTTATTGACTATGTACGCAAATGAGCCAAATACTCTTCTAAATGTTTACGAGTATAAATACATTCAAAATAACCCCCACGACCACCCAGTGTTGTAGACAATATCATCACTCCCAGCATATAGGTAAGGCAGTTCTGGTAAAACCACAGTGAACTTACTTGCCCAAGGTCATGCAACTAGTAAATGAAGGAGGGAGATGTGAATCTTGGCTTTCCAGCTTCAAAGTTCAGCTCCTAACCACTCTACTCTTATAAAGATGAGAGCAGAAATTTTAGCCAAAAGAAGTTCACAAATGTTGATATGTTTAGAATTTAACCTAGTTACCTGAACTAATATAAAAGTTAGCCATTCAAAGACCAGAGAAATCTTAGAGGAGCTCTCATCTCAGAGTGTAGACCTTAATCTCTAACACCCCAGGGATCACTGGAAGTGCCCAGCCCCTCTGGTGTACCCCGCACCCTCTCCCCCCCACTTAAAAGACAGCAGCTTTCTGGGCACCTGGATGGCTCAGTCGGTTAAGCCAGCAACTCTCTATTTTGGCTCAGGTCATGATCTCATGAGTCAAGGAGATCAAGCCCATGTAGGGCTCCATGCTCAGCAGGGAGTCTGCTTGAAGATTCTCTCCTTCTGTCCCTTCCCCCACTCGTGATCTCTCACGTGCTCTTTCTCTCAAATAAATAAATAAATCTTTTTAAAAAACCATTATTTTTTAAAGATTTTACTTATTTATTTGAGAGAGAGAATGCACACAAGTGGACACAGGGGCAGAGGGAGAGGGAGAAACAGACTCCCCATTGAGCAGGGAGCCTGAGGTGGGCTTAATCCTGAGACCCTGGGATCATGATCTGAGCCTAAAGCAGATGTTTAACCTACTGAGCCACATAAGTGCCCCCCCCCACTAAAAAGCATTCTTCAAACAAACAAACAAGCAAACAGTAGCTCTCTTTTATCCATTGAACATGCTTGAGTTTTCCTTATGGTTGGTTTCACTGAACTTACAATTTCACTTTGTAATGAAATAGAATTCTGGCATTTTAAAAAAATATTTAACAGAAATTATGATGACATTTAATTCAAAGATTACATTTTGTGTGATGTTTTCATGTCCAAGATATACCTATGATAATTAGTTTAAACTGGTTTTTTTTTAATCCTCTCATAATAAAGAAGGCACTTATCTCTTTCCACAATCACTCATTGTCATGCTAATACCTGCTTTGGTCCAGGCAATTATTGGAGGTGGGTTGCCTTCAGCTTCACAGAGAAATTCTACAGTGTGTCCTTCTAGCACCACTTGATCCTTGGGGATTATTGTGAATTGTGGAGGAGCTAAAGAGAATGAAAAATTGTATCAAAATTAAAAATTACTCTATGAATTGTTAATAGTAAATGAAGAAAGGAAATATGTTTAAATATGCTGCTTAATTAGAATTTGTTTCCAATTATTTACACAAAAGCTATTAAGAATGTGCAGGTGCTTGTGCATGTTCGTGCCCGCTTGCAAAGAAACCAAAACTATACATATCTGGTTTGCAAAGCAGAAGAGCAGTAGTAAGAAGGAATTATTTCTAAACCTTCATATGTTATTTACTAACTNTAATCCTCTCATAATAAAGAAGGCGCTTATCTCTTTCCACAATCACTCATTGTCATGCTAATACCTGCTTTGGTCCAGGCAATTACTGGAGGTGGGTTGCCTTCAGCTTCACAGAGAAATTCTACAGTGTGTCCTTCTAGCACCACTTGATCCTTGGGGATTATTGTGAATTGTGGAGGAGCTAAAGAGAATGAAAAATTGTATCAAAATTAAAAATTACTCTATGAATTGTTAATAGTAAATGAAGAAAGGAAATATGTTTAAATATGCTGCTTAATTAGAATTTGTTTCCAATTATTTACACAAAAGCTATTAAGAATGTGCAGGTGCTTGTGCATGTTCGTGCCCGCTTGCAAAGAAACCAAAACTATACATATCTGGTTTGCAAAGCAGAAGAGCAGTAGTAAGAAGGAATTATTTCTAAACCTTATTGAATCTGCTTCATATGTTATTTACTAACTGCAATAGACATGTATAAATTCACAAATTGTAGTTGAACCATTAACAAAATTGTTTCTTCCAAACTTTCATACACATGACAAAATTTGAAACAAGCTGCTCTGTTTACTTCAAGAAAAAAAAATGTTTCCTANCATATGTTATTTACTAACTGCAATAGACATGTATAAAATCACAAATTGTAGTTGAACCATTAGCAAAATTGTTCCTTTCAAACTTTCATACACATGACAAAATTTGAAACAAGCTGCTCTGTTTACTTCAAGAAAAAAAAATGTTTCCTATAACATGCACTATAATACCTTTTAAAAACTCGTATTTAAATCAAAATTTCAGGATTTCCAAACGTTCAGATCTTTTACAGTTTAATTTGTTTAAATAGTAAATAACTAATAGATGCATATACAATCTATTCATGGCTCTTTTACTAATATGAAAAGGAAATCTACANGTGGTTCAGTCATTTAAGCATCTGCCTTCGACTCAGATCATGATCCCAAGGTCTTGGGATCGAGTCCCACATGGGGCTCCCTACTCAGCAAGTAGTCTGTTTCTCCCTCTCTCTCTGACCTTCCCCCTCCTTATTCCCCCCCCCCAATAAATAAAAATCTTAAGAAAATAAAAATTTAAAAACCAAACTTTTCATTCTGTTTCCCAGGGTCTGGTTTTTTGCTCGGTAACATCTTATGTAAATATGTTACATACAATAATCTAACTTCTTAAGTAAATTATAATGTTCATGGCTCCAGGAAACCCGAAAAATGTATCACGGTAAATTACTGTATTCTTGTCAGCTGATGAAAAACGATTTTGGGTACAACAGGACGTTTGGCATCGCTCCAGTAAGACTTACATTCTGATGCTTACNACCATTTAAGGGCATGATGATCTCCAATAATACCTAAGTGATGACATTTTCCAAACAACTTTCTGAGATGACCTGACCTCTTCTCCTTGCTGTTAGATTTTTGTACTTAACCCCTCATTGCTCTTCCTCACCGTCTGGATTTACAAGAATCATGATAAAATAAATAATATTCGGCAAACTGTATTTGCTTCAGCTTTCATATTGTGTTTAAGTAATAAATACTTTTAAAAGTCTTCAATTCTAAGTAAGGCACTAGGTTAAACAAATGGTAAAAGATAAATTATAAGGTCATAAAATTCATGTAAGCCCCAGGAATGCCAGCAAGATATTTGTAATAGAGTCTTATAAAAGTCAAGGTGGAAAAAGCCCACAGATCAGCAGGCTTCATGTTCCACAGATGAAAAATTAGGGTTGGAACTGAGTAACTCTCAGAGACACGATGAGAATTTAGGCCATTCAACCTCCAGCGTGATGTTCTTTCCGGAACACTACATGAACTTTTTAAATTGCTAGGAATAACTTGAAGTGAGCAAAAATATTTCTATGTTAAAAAATGAATTCACAACAGAGCAGAAGAGCTATAAAGCAAAAGTAGGTAGTGGTTACGGCAAGTCATTCCGTCAAGACACAAGTGTTGAGAAATTTAACTTCAACTTTTTAATAGTAACTAAAACTCACAACTAGCCACGTCTGGCATTGCTGTATTTCATGTGTGGCATTGTTATATTTTATATGTTCTCATAGAAAATATATATATATATTTAGAAAAAATATATTTTTATACCAAGATTATATCCTACCAAAAAATAGGAAAGACACTTTACATTTGTTCGTTGCAATAAAATGACCAATTTGCTAGATCAATGAAGAAGTTTTGATCTAATGGGAAGAAAACCCAGAAGAGCTAAACATCACAAAGGCAGGTAGTGTAGGCTGGAGGAATTCAATAGGAATAATGAGTTGACATTTCTGGGCCTTTCACTTACAATGGTAGTCAGCAGTCCCACCTCCGATACTAACACACCACATGCTTAGATGAAGCGTTTTCCTATTTTATTTAAATCCACCTTTCTGGTGGATTTTACAAAACCCATGACTGTGATGCCTCCTACAGAAAAACATTTTTATTTACATCGTTGGTAACTATAGGCCCTTTCATCTAAGTGGAGTGCTCCATACTGTGATTCACACCTTTCATTGAAGCTGTTTCTTTTTCATTTTATCATTTATTCAGCCAGTCAAAGGAAGGAAATTAATTTGTAGGCAGTTGTGTTCTTGGCTTAAATGGACATTAAAAGAACTAAAGAAAATTGATAGAACATCTGTTAAGATGACACAGAAAGGGTACATGTTAAAATATTTAGTCTATGCACTAGGCAAATAAAAGAAGCCTCTTTTATAAATGTATCGAATGATTAATGGACCATTTCAAGACCAATTAAAAATCTCAACACATAGACCTACAAGTAACCCACCTACACAGTTGCAAGGGACAAAAGAGAAGCAGATGGTAATTTCAGTGCAAACTGCCTGGTAAAAAGAAATCGTTAGCGTATTGTGGTATGAGAAATGAACAGCACCATAAATGTCGGAGCTTGGTTACACGTGAACTGATGTAGATGGAAAAACAGAAGTAGGAACCAAACTCAAGAAGCATAGATACAAAAGATTAGAACAGTATGAAATAAAGGACCTGTCAGATGTAAATGCATGATTAGGCATTATGCTTCCAAACACCATATATTAAATATAAAATAATTCAAGCAAAAAAGACCCCAAATACTATTTCTTTGTAAGCATTTTTCAATCCTGACACATAGAAAGTCTAAAAATAATATTTGGGTCCTTTAAAAGTAATTTCCCCCAGGAGTTAGCAAAGACATCAAGAAAAATTTTCATTTCTACACCTTTTTAGCATATAGAAAATGTTTTTCATGGTATTAACATTTTTGGGGGAAATGCAGTTTTTTCCCTCAGACACATGAATGGAAACAAAGAATTATCGATCTACTTAAAGAGCTGATATTAAACAAAAGCAATTTAGAAAACATTTACTGATTGCTGAAAACCCAGGATGGATGAAGTACTGTGACTTCCAGCAGACCAATTCCTCTGCTCTCCAGAAGCCAGCACTCACAGCCCCAAAGTTGCCCCAACTCCATGTTTCAAAACTGTTTTCATGGAGCTCCTGGGTGGTTCAGTCATTTAAGCATCTGCCTTCGACTCAGATCATGATCCCAAGGTCTTGGGATGGAGTCCCACATGGGGCTCCCTACTCAGCGAGTAGTCTGTTTCTCCCTCTCTCTCTGACCTTCCCCCACCTCATTCCCCCCCCCAATAAATAAAAATCTTAAGAAAATAAAAATTTAAAAACCAAACTTTTCATTCTGTTTCCCAGGGTCTGGTTTTTTGCTCGGTAACATCTTATGTAAATATGTTACATACAATAATCTAACTTCTTAAGTAAATTATAATGTTCATGGCTCCAGGAAGCCCGAAAAATGTATCACTGTAAATTATTGTACTCTTGTCAGCTGATGAAAAACGATTTTGGGTACAACAGGACGTTTGGCATCGCTCCAGTAAGACTTACATTCTGATGCTTACTAAACCTCTAAGCCCACAAGGAGTGTTGTCTGTGCGCACAGGTGCACACACACCTAACCCCACTCACACAAACGCTACGACAAAAAGGGAGGCGCAGCCCAGTGCAGAACAAAAGCATAGCAGAAAAACATGAGTTCTTTACAACAGGATCACATGCCCATGAATATAAATCACTTGTGGTGTTCAGAATAGTTTTATTACTGCTTCGTTACACAGCACAGGCCTGTAAGAGGCATCAACATATTCCTAAGCTACGTTAGTAGACAGGTTGGTAAGTGACTATGAATACAGGGCACAGCATTTCCATTTTCATATCTGAAGTGTCTTTCCTATATCTGTGAAGTATCCTGAAGCACAAATATCTTTTGACGGTTTGCTGTCAAATGACTTCACCTCTTTTGTTGTTAATGGTTGATTATAGCATTTAGATAGAGACTAAAGTGAAAAAAAATCCAAATTTTAACATGAAGCAGATTCATTTTGAAAATTCTATTATGTCAAAAATAAATGGCAAATACAAAAATCTCTTCACTGATTCATGACATTATTTTTTTTAAGTTGAAAAATAATTTTCTGAGAATGGCAGCATGAACATTTCAATCATGACCTCCTGCTCCCATACCTCGTACAATTATGTTTGCTGTAGCTTGAACAGAGCCTTGATTATTGTTGGCGTGACAGGTAAATTGACCATGATCCCGCAGGGTGACATTCTGCAAGTACAGTCCTCCAGAAGTAGCCAGGTGCCTGGATTCATCCAGGGCCTCTCCGCTGCCCCTAGTCCAAGTAACATGGGGGTGTGGGTGGCCTGTGGCCATACATTCCAAAGTTGTGTTGGTGCCAATTAAAACCTCTGTGTCCTGGGGCTGGATTATAAAACTAGGCTTGGCTAAAGGAAAGAAAAAAACAAAACGACACAACCAGTAGCAGTTAAGAAGGTTTATTTATTCTACATTGTGGTTTTTAAATTTTTGTCAATTTCAAAATGCCTTTAATACTAAAATATTACATATATACATTAAATTCTCAAATAGTTAAATCTAAAATATCTGGATCTTAAATCTGGATTTTATATAAACATGTAATTTTTCTTAACAGACTGCTTCCCTCGATGCCGTGATGGATCGTAGACACTGCTAGTGCCCACCTTTTTTTTTTAATTTTAGGGGCAAACTGTTCCAATGTTCCCATTGGAAAATATCCCCTTCTCAGACTCTCTTGCAGTTAAGGGTATCCATGCGACACAGTTCTGCCAATAAGATATAGGCACAGGTCACTGGAAGAGTTTCCTTCCCAGATAAAAGAGCAGTCTAGTTATTGTTTTTCCTCCTGTTTGCTACCTGGCATTCTGGCATGAGTTTGGGTTACAAGAGCCAACTTGGGACCACGAGGTGACAATTATGAAGAGGAGAAAAGGGTCTCTATGCAAAGGACTGACGAATAGAAAGATATCATTGCAGCATTGGGCTAATGTGGCAGGTCTGCCTAGACTCCTGCACCGCTTGTGGCATATGAATAAACCGTGCACCCGCGCACACGTACTGTGTTTAAGCCATTTCTCATCAAACTTCCTGTCACTTTCAGCCAAATATAATACAAATTGATTGAGCCACTAAGTATTCTTGTAAATACAAAATTTAGACTTCCGTATGGGGTGTTCCACTCACTGATTCATAAGAGTTTCATCTTTTCTGGAAATCTCAAGCAGAAATTAAAGACTCGCAAGGGTGTTAAGCACGCTTAGTTATTGGGTCTAATTTGGGGGGTCCTTAATTTCTGAGATGAATATACCACTAACAGTAGAGATAAATTTATTTCGTCTAATTCAACAATCAAGATTTAATTTAATTTTAACAATATAAAATGCTAGGTGTTGGAAAGATAGAAAGATGCACAAGACACTCCTTTCTGGGGCACCTGGGTAGCTCAGTCAGTTAAGCGTCTGCCTTCAGCTCAGGTCATGATCCCAGGGTCCTAAGATTGACCCCCGCATTGGGCTCCCTGCTTAGCAGGGAGTCTGCTCCTCCCTCTGCCTGCCACTCCCCGTGCTTGTGCTCTCTCCCTCTCTCTCTCAGTCAAATAAATAAATAAAACCTTTAAAAAAAAGACATTCCTTTCCTTGTAAGGTTATGCTTTAGCTACGAGGACAGAAGACAAATCATAGTCTGAAGAACTACAGCATACCTTGGAAGTCATTATATTACAGTAAGTTGTAAAGTGCTATAGAAAAATGGAAACAACTATTATAATAATTGCAGTACAAACAGTTTTTGAAGTGAATGAATGGCAGTGGAAATGAAAAGGAAGACAATCTAATACATCTTGAAACCAAATTTCTAGAAATTTGATAAAAGAAGATAGCAGTGGAGGCTGAATCTGAAGTTTTGGGAAGATATTCATAATATCCAGTGATGGCAAACATAAGTTGAAGTGCAGGTGAATGTGCTTGAGGGACGTAAAACGTTTACATGTGAAAACGAGCAATAAGGCAGTAGTGAGATCAATCCAAATCTCAGGAAAGATACCAGCAATAAAATTTTTGAAGTGTACATTAATTATTCAAGTTGGATATTTGGGAATTGCTTTAAAACTCAGAAAGAGCTCAATGGAAGAGGAAACAATGTGCTTAGGGCAGGCAGACTGGATGAAGAGCAGGTGGAGAGGGTGTGAGGAAGGGCACAGTTGAGGCAGGCCGAAGACCTTGGGAAAGAAACAGAGGACCTTAGCAAAGGATCAGGAGGAAATGATGCCCAGAAGTCAAAGCAGGAATAGTCCCGCGTGCAGTGTCAGACTTGACCTGGAGGGGAAAGTGAATGATGTTTTGGAAGGAGCTAGTGGGTTTGCCAATCAGCAATTACTGACAAACTCTGTAAGGAATTCCCATATTCAGCCAATCTCTGACTCAAATGCATTATTTCTGTTGGAGTGACACTTCATTCAGGGACATTTTCTCTACTCCCTCTGTCACTGCCCTTGTCACTACTCTCCTCTGCACCATCACAACAGCCTGCTGACCTCTTCACCTTACTGTGTCCTCCTGATTGCCCTCCAAACTGCTGCCTGGGAGATCTTCGTAACAGAAAAATCTAATTTTGCACTTAGAGTACAGTCATGAATGATTTGACTCTGCCTTACAGTTCATCAAATCCCATGCAATTCCCAACTCTCCATCTGTATCCTCCAGACATCTAGAACTTCCACATCTTGAATGTGGGCTGCTCTGTCTACCTTTACTGCCCTTTCCACTGCCTCAGTTCCACTGATTCCCTCTGATGATGGTGGATCATCTTCTGAGGAAGCTGGATGAGTAATCANTTTTTTTTTAATTTTAGGGGCAAACTGTTCCAATGTTCCCATTGGAAAATATCCCCTTCTCAGACTCTCTTGCAGTTAAGGGTATCCATGCGACACAGTTCTGCCAATAAGATATAGGCACAGGTCACTGGAAGAGTTTCCTTCCCAGATAAAAGAGCAGTCTAGTTATTGTTTTTCCTCCTGTTTGCTACCTGGCATTCTGGCATGAGTTTGGGTTACAAGAGCCAACTTGGGACCACGAGGTGACAATTATGAAGAGGAGAAAAGGGTCTCTATGCAAAGGACTGACGAATAGAAAGATATCATTGCAGCATTGGGCTAATGTGGCAGGTCTGCCTAGACTCCTGCACCGCTTGTGGCATATGAATAAACCGTGCACCCGCGCACACGTACTGTGTTTAAGCCATTTCTCATCAAACTTCCTGTCACTTTCAGCCAAATATAATACAAATTGATTGAGCCACTAAGTATTCTTGTAAATACAAAATTTAGACTTCCGTATGGGGTGTTCCACTCACTGATTCATAAGAGTTTCATCTTTTCTGGAAATCTCAAGCAGAAATTAAAGACTCGCAAGGGTGTTAAGCACGCTTAGTTATTGGGTCTAATTTGGGGGGTCCTTAATTTCTGAGATGAATATACCACTAACAGTAGAGATAAATTTATTTCGTCTAATTCAACAATCAAGATTTAATTTAATTTTAACAATATAAAATGCTAGGTGTTGGAAAGATAGAAAGATGCACAAGACACTCCTTTCTGGGGCACCTGGGTAGCTCAGTCAGTTAAGCGTCTGCCTTCAGCTCAGGTCATGATCCCAGGGTCCTAAGATTGACCCCCGCATTGGGCTCCCTGCTTAGCAGGGAGTCTGCTCCTCCCTCTGCCTGCCACTCCCCGTGCTTGTGCTCTCTCCCTCTCTCTCTCAGTCAAATAAATAAATAAAACCTTTAAAAAAAAGACATTCCTTTCCTTGTAAGGTTATGCTTTAGCTACGAGGACAGAAGACAAATCATAGTCTGAAGAACTACAGCATACCTTGGAAGTCATTATATTACAGTAAGTTGTAAAGTGCTATAGAAAAATGGAAACAACTATTATAATAATTGCAGTACAAACAGTTTTTGAAGTGAATGAATGGCAGTGGAAATGAAAAGGAAGACAATCTGATACATCTTGAAACCAAATTTCTAGAAATTTGATAAAAGAAGATAGCAGTGGAGGCTGAATCTGAAGTTTTGGGAAGATATTCATAATATCAACAGTGATGGCAAACATAAGTTGAAGTGCAGGTGAATGTGCTTGAGGGACGTAAAACGTTTACATGTGAAAACGAGCAATAAGGCAGTAGTGAGATCAATCCAAATCTCAGGAAAGATACCAGCAATAAAATTTTTGAAGTGTACATTAATTATTCAAGTTGGATATTTGGGAATTGCTTTAAAACTCAGAAAGAGCTCAATGGAAGAGGAAACAATGTGCTTAGGGCAGGCAGACTGGATGAAGAGCAGGTGGAGAGGGTGTGAGGAAGGGCACAGTTGAGGCAGGCCGAAGACCTTGGGAAAGAAACAGAGGACCTTAGCAAAGGATCAGGAGGAAATGATGCCCAGAAGTCAAAGCAGGAATAGTCCCGCGTGCAGTGTCAGACTTGACCTGGAGGGGAAAGTGAATGATGTTTTGGAAGGAGCTAGTGGGTTTGCCAATCAGCAATTACTGACAAACTCTGTAAGGAATTCCCATATTCAGCCAATCTCTGACTCAAATGCATTATTTCTGTTGGAGTGACACTTCATTCAGGGACATTTTCTCTACTCCCTCTGTCACTGCCCTTGTCACTACTCTCCTCTGCACCATCACAACAGCCTGCTGACCTCTTCACCTTACTGTGTCCTCCTGATTGCCCTCCAAACTGCTGCCTGGGAGATCTTCGTAACAGAAAAATCTAATTTTGCACTTAGAGTACAGTCATGAATGATTTGACTCTGCCTTACAGTTCATCAAATCCCATGCAATTCCCAACTCTCCATCTGTATCCTCCAGACATCTAGAACTTCCACATCTTGAATGTGGGCTGCTCTGTCTACCTTTACTGCCCTTTCCACTGCCTCAGTTCCACTGATTCCCTCTGATGATGGTGGATCATCTTCTGAGGAAGCTGGATGAGTAATCAAAAGGACTAAGGTAGCCTTAGGATAGCACGTATTGCAACTGGAAAATAATAAAACTAAGGCAAGAAATTAAAATAAACTGCAAGAGAAAAAACCCTCAAGTTTTTGTGAAAGATTAGGAAGTGACAGACAATGGCAACTGTTTTACTTTTAAGCATTCTATACTTTAAAGAAGCAATTAAAAGTCATTTTCTAGTGCAAATAACTGATGGAGAACTGATGTATTTACATTAAGTTCAATCAAGAGACATAAAAAGGATTGTACCTGGAGGATTGGAGTATCTGAGCATGGCATTCTGTGTCTTGACCTCTCCAGCTGAGTTTCTGGCCATACACTGATATTCACCTTGGTCTGACTCACGAGTGTTTCGGATCATGAGTGTCCCATCATCAAACAAGTTAAGTCGAGTATCATCTTCCAAATCCAGTAAGTGGCTGGAAATACACATTTTACATACATATTATTTAATCCCAATCATATCAAAAACACTTAACAAGACTTTATAAACGTTTCATGTACATCAACTGGTTGATTTTTTAAATTGTCTTAATAATTCAGATCAGTNGTGGAGCAGAAGAGAAGACAGGACAGATAGATGCAATCTGTTCTTCTTCACCCACTGAAAAGCCTAATTTTAAGAACTAGCAGTTAGTCAATGAGAACTTTAAGTTCCAATTTTTGAAGACATTAGCTTTAGGAAAAACAATATTGCTTTTCAATGGCCAGCAATGCAAGCATAGGAAACTAGATGTTAGATACTCCTGTAAGTATAGACGGCCACAAATACTCAGTGTCAGTAACATGCAATGAACATCAGATAATGTGTTTTTTTTTAAGTGCACAAATTCAAAAGTCTTACTTAGTATTAGAGTAATTATTTTAAATACAATTCTAAAATCATCTAACCTTGAACCCAATTAAGACTACTTGCAAAGGAACAGGCCAGCAATAATGGAATTGCACCTTTTCCAAGGATGATTTAGTTTCCTTAAAATTTGTTCTAGGAGCTTCTGAGCTGGTAAACACATAGAGATTTGGGCAGTGTCATACTCAGAAAGCACAGAAGCTCTGTAACCCTTCTCACATACCTTACCCCATGCATCTCTTCCATCTGGCTGTCCCTGAGTTATATCCTTTTATAATAAACTATAATTTAACTCTTCCCAACTCCTTGTAATGATATGACGGACACAGTCCCTTCCTTCGTGGAGGTAGAGTCTTGTAAAAGGAAAGACTAGTAACAAGATGGCATTTGTCTCAGCCTCCATGTGATAGAGAATTCAGACAAAAGAAAAAGGAGGGAGAAGAGAAGAAGGAGAAAAATAGTTGTATACACACATTACACACAGAGAAACAAAGCAAAGTTGGCAAAAAAATTTGTTCTAAAACTGAACTCCTAAAATATTAAAAGTTACCAAATGTGTACATGATCTATCTTCTGGCTCAATAATGCAATAGAATTCACCAATTTTCACTCTCTAAAATGACTTAAAACCAACAGCAGCACATCACATCCATAAATTTAAAATGCACCATTCCTTTTCCTGCTTATTTCCCCCTTTATTCCTATCTTCTTCACTACACTGTTTGCTCATGAATCATGATGTTCCTTCAAAAATTCAAAACAAGTCTTCATGATTCAATATTCGTACCACGTTGTCAATTTGATGCAAACCAAGTAGCAATCATATGTAAAAAACCAATCCCCTTGAAAATGTGCCAATAAATACATTTGATTTATTAAAGGCAATTTGCTTTCTAAGAACTAGGCCCTTTGCCTAGGTACCAGAAATATAAAGATGAATAAGTTATCATCTATGCCCACAAATTTAAAATATCTTCCCCATAAGAAGGCATATAGTGAATAACTGTAAGTAGAATGTAATTACAAGCCTTGCTTGTAATCTACTGTAAGTATCGTACTAATATTTGCCACAGTTTCAATTTTTTTTTAAATGGCCCAAATTCCCACAATCTAGAACCTCAACCTTAAGAAAAGCATGGCTGGTTTAGAAACCTCTTTAGTCATGTGACTATCTTGCTCAACATCTAGTGGCACGCAAAGATTCTAAATTAAATGCCGAAGTCATTAGCCTTCCAGTTGTTTGCAATCTTTTCCTATTGCACTCATAGGTAAAACCTCTATTCCAACAAATATGATCTACCCTCTTTCCTGAATCCAATCATAACTGATTTCCATCCTATGCCTTTACTCATTCTTTCTCCAGCTGGAATGTTTTCTCTCCCCTTTGAATTCAATCAATCATTTATTAAAAAATTATTTTGGTAGTTATTTCTAGTTACTGGTAATCACTTTACTCTCCTCCTGAGAAGCCTAAAGAATCTCCAAACATTGACAAATAGTTGATTTCTAACTTTATTAAATTATGTTCAAAGAAAAGGGTCTTTATGAAGTTGGTTCTTTACTATGAGTTGAGATTTTTGTTTCTTTATACGTGATCAATTTTCACAAATGTTCCATAGTTACTTGAAAGCATATAGTGTAGCCTTTTATGTAGCAGATATATGTGTTACCTATAAAACCAGCCTTCCTATGTTCCCATTAATTTTTGTTCTTACTTTTTCTAAGAGAAGAGTACTGTAATTTCTCCCTATAATTGACTTTCTGCCAATTAATCCTGGTAATCCTCTTAATTTTGTTTTATTTTTGACAGCTATTCTGTTAGGTATACAAAGGTTTGTGAATCTTACCTCCAGGTGAATTGTTGCTTTTATCACTATGATCTAATGATATGCAATTATACTTTTTTTCAAATTTATTTTGGTTGATATTAATCTGGATATAGCACCTTTATTTTGTTTAGTACAACTTTGCTGTTATATGTTTACCCATCTAGCTTCCACCTCCCCGTATCCTAATGTTTTAAATAAACATAAATAGCACATAGCTGAATTTTTTAATTCAATCTTATAATGTGTTTCAAAAGGCTATTTAAATCTGTACATTCTTTGTTTTTATTAATGTATTTAAGCTTATTTCTGATGAGATATTTTGTTCATTTTCTTTGTCTTCTGCCTTCCCTTTACATTAATTTTAGCTCTCCTTTCCTTTTGTTGATTGATCCAGTTTTTCTTTAATCACTCTTTCCCTTCTCTTAGAATGAAAGTTGTATTCTCTTCCTTATCTTGATAGTTTATCATAATTTTTAACAGGCCTTCTTAACTTCTCAAAATCCAAACTCAGTATCATTCTACACTACATGGAAAATGATTTATTTATGTCCCCTCTCCTTACTATATTTTTGTTAGTATCATCAAACATTTTACTTCTCTCTTATTTTAAACTTGGTCAATACTTTAACAATCTCAATTTATTCATATTTATCAACATGTTTAAAAATACATCGTTTTTACCTTTGTTTCTTGCATGTCATATCTTCATTTATCATACTTTTAGCAAATATCCCTAAGTAAGGCTCAACTCTTTGAAAATGTCTTTATTTTACTTGTCAAATAATTTAGCTGAATGTAAAATGAAGGAAACTAAATTTTTTTTTCCCTTTAACAAGCTAAATATATGCCATTACCTTCTGATATGTAAAGTTAACTGTCAGTGTAATTGCTATGCATTTGAGGGTAATCTGCCAATTTTCTTGGGTAGAAAGATTTTATATCTTTTAATTTTCTGATCATATTGCACCAGATATAGATTTCTTTTTTAAGTCCTGGTTGGGAATCAGTGCAATTCTTAATCTGAAATCTCATGATTTTTTTCACTTCTGGAAAAGTTCTCATTGGTACTTCTCTAACGGTTGACTCCAGCTCATTATATCTAACTTCTCTTTCTGGAATTCCTAGTGGATATGTCCTGGACCTTTGGATTATAGTTTTTCCATGTTTCTTAACCGTCCTGACAGCTAATTTACTCCAATAGACATACCCTCTAATTCTCTAATTCTGCCTTTGCTTGTGTCTAATCAGTTCTTAATCCACTGTTCTATGGACCCTAAAGTCAGGGTAGAGGTTATCTCCAGGGCAGAAAACAGAAGAATGTTATGGAAGGAACACCTAGGTAGCTTCTAATGAATTGGCAGTATTTTTTTCTTAGCCTAGTTTATGTTAAACAGATGATTGTTTCAAATTATCTAATGTACTATACTTTCCATTTCATGCACTCTCAGTATATATATTATCTTTTTATTAAAAAGTACTTGACAAATAATCAGCAAGACTTGTTAATGTTAAACATTTCTTGGTATAAATTCTTCCCTTTCATTTCTATTTTTTCTATATGAAATGGCTAATATTATAACAGAAATTTCTACCTATTCTTCATCTTTCCTTCATTTTATTCCTTCTTTTTCAATTTCTTTGTTTCTTTCAAAATGCATTTTGGTTTCTTTAGTCACCGTATTTAAAACCCTTATGTCATACATTCCATCATGCAATATGATTTTTTATTTGTCCCTTTCTGAATACTAGTCAGTACCTTTATAACCTTGAACACATAATGACTGAAATTAAACTGTAAGAAGGCAGAGCAAGCAGTCTGAAGACATTACAAGCAGCAATTTCTATTTCTTAAGTACCCTTGAACAATCTCCAGATGGAAATAAATTGAAGTCTTCTATCAACTGAAGTCTTTCTCCTGGGCCAGATTCCAGATTTAATAGTATTCATAATTGCCTTCTTTCCAAGCTATTTTTAACCTATACTTATTAGTTTTTTGCTGGAATTAAAAACACATTTTACAAACATACCTGAGTTTTTTACTACAATTACAAATACAATTACAAAAAAGACACAAACTATAGCAGAATATTTTATAAAGAAGAGCGTAAAAATTTAGAGTTGATTATACACATGACAGAAAACAATCAATGAAATTTTGTGGAGGCATGGAAGAGACACGTGCAAACCATGCTAGTTACCAATAATGTAATTAGTGATAATATAGTTGTCCAAGTACTATCATTGAATTGTATTAAGTATATAATTCATTCTATTTATCTATTTCACGTAACTTTCCCACTCCTTTTTTAAAGTTTTATTTTAACATTTTATAAGTTGTTATTACTATTCAACTTTATATTCACAGACTTTTAGACTGATAGATATCATATTTTATCAAATAGTACAATAAGGATAAAATAAATGACTAGTATTTTAGATAATCTTGCATATATTTTATTGCCAATTCACTTACATAATGTTTTGCTGATTTACTATGTGAAATTTGCAACATCAAATGTAAAATACCAGTTTGAAACTAAAATAATTAAGGTGAGGGGTGCCTGGGTGGCTCAGTCGTTAAGCGTCTGCCTTCGGCTCAGGGCATGATCCCAGCATTCTGAGATAGAGCCCCGCACCAGGCTCCTCCACTGGGAGCCTACTTCTTCCTCTCCCACTTCCCTTGTCTGTGTTCCCTCTCTCGCTGGCTGTCTCTCTGTCAAATAAATAAATAAAATCTTTAAAAATAAATAAATAAAATAAAATAATAAAATAAAAATTAAGGTGAGGTTATATCTAATTGTGTTCAGATTTTAAAACATACTAGTTTGTTACTATCCCAATATTTCCTTCTAGAAATTATACAAAACTCCTTTACTCAATTTCACAATCATTGATGTCTGGAAATTCACAATTTTAAGAAGTCTTCCAGATACTTTAAGCAAGTCAAAAGATGAAAGTTAAAAGGCATTTTTATGAAATGTCCAGAAATACCAACAATTCTGGAAATTTCACCTCCAGATAAACTAGTTGAAGAAAGATAAATAAAACAAACAAACTGAGGGCTTCAGAGGGGAGGGCGGTGGGGGAGTGGGATAGGCTGGTGATGGGTAGTAAGGAAGGCACGTATTGCTTGGTGCACTGGGTGTTATACGCAGCTAATGAATCATCGAGCTTTACATCAAAAATCAGGGATGTACTGTATGGTAACTAACATAATATAATAAAAAAATTATTATAAGAAAAAAAAGGAAGATAAATAGATTAATGAAATTGGAAAGAGAATACAACACATGCCCATGCTCAATATTTACTTGTTATGTATCCAAATAATCTTCGGTTTGGGGTTTCCTTCAGCCCGGCAAGTAAAGTAGACAGTATTCCCTGATGTAACCTCCACATCTTGGGGCTCAAAAGTAATTCGAGGACTCTCTGTAACAAAAAAATTATTGGTATCCTTTGAAAGATACAGAATTACAGTCCTCTAAAAGATTACCGACAAAGGACTACAGATAATTTTAATTTCCTTCTACATTAAACTTTTACAAACTGCACTGCCTTTACCCAGTTTCGATGTTAGACATATATTGAACAAAACTTCCGAAGCTTGAAAGAGTCACTGCATAAAGGAATCTCCAATGAGGTAAATTAATTTCCCCGTGCTTTTATTTCTAGTAGTTCAATACCGCCATATTTATGGGAGGAGTTTGATTTTTGGGGTCAATATTTCAAGCCAAGTACTTCAGTTGAGCTTGCAATTTTGCAGGCACTTTTCCTTCTACATTAAACTTTTACAAACTGCACTGCCTTTACCCAGTTTCGATGTTAGACATATATTGAACAAAGCTTCCGAAGCTTGAAAGAGTCACTGATAAAGGAATCTCCAATGAGGTAAATTAATTTCCCCGTGCTTTTATTTCTAGTAGTTCAATACCGCCATATTTATGGGAGGAGTTTGATTTTTGGGGTCAATATTTCAAGCCAAGTACTTCAGTTGAGCTTGCAATTTTGCAGGCACTCTTCTAGACAATTAGCCCTCTAACTACCCACTTTATACAATTTATAAGAATTTGTATTTCTAGACCTCAAACCTGGTTGAGCAAAATTACTTATTAATATAAATGAATGTTTCCATTCTCAAATAATAATTAGTGGTAAAACATGGAAGCATTTAAATTATTTTAATAAGGAAGTGGGGTGATTGATATTTAATGAAACGGATATTATTGAATTTAAATTGTAGAGAACAATGTAAAAAGGGAAGTTTGTCTTTCCACAGCAAACTTAACATAATTTTTTAAACCTTTCCAAATTATAAAACTCTTCTTTGGTAAGTGCATCGAGACTTCCAATCATTAATAAGTAACCAGATCTAACCTGTCTGGAGAATGTTACCTAGATCTCTACTAATCTTAACCACTTCATCAAAAGTCCATATGAGAACAACTTGGCCTTACCCTTTTCAGAAAAATGATTTGATTCATTTATATATATTTACTTTAAAAAATAATTCAACATTATAGTGTGTCAGGCACAGTGCTAAGACAGTGCTAAGAAAAATAAATCGTGATTTCATAGATTATAAAAAGGGACCTGACTCAGTGTGGGTGTAGTAGCGGAAGGTGGGTGGAGAGAGAAATTAAATAAAGCCTTTCCAAGCAATTAATATTTAAGAAGAGGGCTCTTAAAAGAAGAGAAGCAAGAAAAATATTGTAGGCAGAGTAAATAGCATATAGCCAGTCCTTGAGTAGGAAAAAAGCTTAAGAACTTCTAGGAACTGAAAGAACATCATGATGGTTAAAATATCACTGAACAGATTCAGGGGCAGAATGAATCAAGGTTACAGAGTAGCCAAGGACTGCAACATATAGGAAGTGTGACCTTGCTAAGGATTTGGTGTTTCACTTGAAGGTGTGGTAAGCTACAAAAGAGTTAGAGCAAAAGAATTATATAATTAGATCTGTGTTTTAAGACATCTCCCCAAGTATCATAGATTGGAGAGAGAAGAAAATGAAAGCTGAAACAGCAGTTAAGATGTTCTGTATTCCCAGCAAACCTGACTATGACATAAACTCCAAGTTGATAGTAAAGATGGAAGGTATGGACAAATTTCAGATTTATTTGGAAATAAAGACCAAGTCACTTTGCTTCTCAATCTGGGTGGAATTAGATTATATTAATATAATTTTCCAGATGACCTGCTTAGAAAAATTCAAAAATTGGCCTCCAGTGAATGGGACATTAGAAAGCAAATTTCTGCTGTAAGCTATCACCTGAGTAAATTTTCAAGGAGCCCAATTATCACACATGTGCACGTGTATGTATGTATATTCATTTATTCATATTTAAAGCTATATATTAAAATAGATTAGATAGATATGCTGGTAGATACTCTTTTATTTATATTAAATACTTGAAGTGAGAACCAAATAATTTCTAAGAAACTACACTTGGATCTTCAATTAAAGTCTGACAGAATTATTAAAGCTGTCAGAATATGAACTAGGCTTACCAAATCCAAAGTTTGCATTACTATTATGAATATTAATAATTATTTGATCTAAAGTTTAAAAACCTCAATTATTGATTATTAGCCCTTAAGTAATACTGGTATAAGTGGAAACTTTAATGCTGGTCACAGTATTCTGTGACCTTGTTGAAAAATAGTTGTCCTTAATATTTACTCTTTTGAAATTTGAAAGTTGAATTAAATGATCTTCAAGGACCATCCCAGCTCTGTTTATGATGATAAAAACTTTCTTAAATAAAAATGCAGATGCTGAAGAGGAAATTGACCATACTTTTAACTAAATCCCTTGATCACATTTTCTGATATTATGCTTGTCAAATGAGACATCATATAACAAACCTTTATAAGAAAGGGGCAAAGCAAAAGACATTTCCATTTTACACGCACAGAGAAAATTGCATACCACAGTTGAATTCCTCTACTGTTAACGAAGCGATGGAGCGTCCCTGGAGGCTTCTGGGATATTCACATGTAGCGGCAGCCTGAGTTTGGCCATTTCGGGCATAGCCTTGCATAAGTTCCCCCAGCCATTTTAAATCACAGTCACAAACTAGAGCATTGGAATCCAGACGCCTAGGCATGCAGGCAAGAATTACAACTGTTGAAAGTGACTATTACTTTCTTTTGAATATTCTGAATTAAAATATTTAACTTCCTCTAATTTACCTTCTGTGTCATTTTTTTGACTCTAGGATTTCTAGTTATCAATTAACAGATTAAAACACATGCTTACCTGTTTGCATTTCTTAAACAGAAATAGATATATTTTCATATTAAAATATTTTTGGAAAGCATTTTGAGACTCAAAAAGTGGTTTTTATATTATTTGATTTAAATAAATAACTGTAAGATAAAATGAACACTTACTTGTTTTAGAGAAGACGAAGAATTAAAACTATACATACTAAAATGTTATAGTTCTTTTACATGTTAAGAACAGAGAATTTATATTTGGTGGTGGTGTTTTCTAAACTTTTTCATAGATTGTTACTTACAAGAGTCGAGGCTTTATTACCCAAAGGAGGCCTATAAATGTGCTGTGTATAGTCTGTGCAGTAGCTCCAGATGACATGCTCTTTTCTCTTGTAAACCACCCTGACATCAATATGGATAAGCATGGGTTCCCTTGTGTTTTCGATTTTCCCTAAAGGTTAGAGGCAGGACTTTTAAATTTTTCTTTTTCTTGTGTGCTAAAAGGCTTGGCTATCAATGGAAATGGTGCCATTTTACAAAGGTCCACATCTAGAAGTGTCTCTTAGAGGTGGTGGTGGGTAGGCCTGTCATATTTTTTTGTGATATTTCCTAATCTAGGTCCAAGAGTTCTTCACTTTTGCTAAGTCTTACTATATTTTCCTAATCCTTTCCAGCACGTTTTTTTCTCATGAAATAAAATTGATAGATAACCAAAGATATTTATGGTGTACACCTCCATTCTTGACAAAAGATGTATAGCAAAAGGGCCAGATATGATAAATTATCTCTTTCATCCATCCCAAGGGTTAGAGGGCAATGGTAGCTAAATCCACAAGTCTGTCTATAGTGGTAAGCAGGTCACATTCTGCACAAGGGAATTCCAGAGATGGAATGATAATATGAATATATTTATGATAGCGAGAAGGGTTACATTGTTCAAATTTTATTATAATAAGTAATGCCTACTGTAATTTTTAAGCAGAATTTTAAAATGCCATAATTTTTTAATAATTGTATGAAATGTCCTTAAAAATCATTTAGGAAACAAAGGAATTGAAAGAATCAATTGACATATAAAATTTAAAATACTAGCTGTTTTAACTTAGGAGTCTATATCAATATCAAGTTATTAGAACAGCTTTTTCTAAAAGTAAAAAAAAATCATTTTCTTCTCTAGATTTCAATTATAATAATTCCAGAAACTGTAAATTTTTTGACAAATATAAGAAAGATTTATTGTCTGATAATTTTGTGAACTATATTGTAGATGCTTAGTTCATAAGATTGTTATATTGTACTTAAATTGTATTACACTAAAAGTAGCTATATTTAGCAGCATTAAATTGTTAGGGGGGGGAAAGTCTCACACTCATTAAAAAGTTGCTGAATGTATGGATTTTGTTTGCTTAATGCTTCCATCAAGACTTCACATGAAACTGAGAAAATAAAGCCATTACTGAAATGGAGAATACTTTCAGCCTTGTCTGGGGTGATGTATAAGATGTAACAGTTGGCTAGCACTTCCACAATGTATTGAATGCAGTGTCCTTGCTGTTCCTTATCACTGACTGATTTACTGTATTAGCTGCGTTGCTAAAATACAGACCTATTTCAACACTAAGGAGGTCAAAGTTCATTCTGATATATGTTTGAGCTTAATGTATGGTAATTTTATCAAAAGCAGTTTTTTGTTATTAAATATTAAGGTGTAAATTTTTGTTAGTATCACCATGAGATTTCTAAGTTGAACAAAAGCCAGGACATCAACATAACTCCCTTGGGAACATCATAGTCATGGGACCCTAACAGTCTGGAATTTTCCATTTCCCTGACATCATCATTGCTTACATATCAATCCTCCACTAATCAGTGATCCATACTTTCCCATATGTATCCTTATGCTTGTGTATTTTAGCAACACTTGAGAATAAGATTTAATTTCTTCTTTTTATGACCGTTGACTTCAATTAAAATATTCATCCCTAGCAGGGATACAAAACATGAATAAAACAATTATAGGATTTTTTTTTAACTTACCACTTAAAAAACCTCCTTTATACTTGGAAAAAAAATATATAGTACTAGAACTATATTTTTGCACAAAAATCCATTTGGAGAGCCTTTATAAATAGTGTTTCTAAGTTCATACTGGGAAAGCATTCTTTGAAACATTGCCTATAATTTAAAGCCACAAATTTTGAAAAATAAAAAGCTATCAAGTAAATCAATGATAAAAGTGGGTTGTCTTAATCTGTGTTAGATCACACTTATTAGTAGTACACTATGCTTGAAATCATTGACATTTTACTGTTCTCTATTTTTAAATTCTCTTAAATCAAATGTCACACCAAGTGTGCTAAATAAAAGACAACTGCCTTTTGATAGTATTCAGTCAAGAATCACAACACCCAAATAATTACTCACTTGGGCCTATTCACCCCTCAATGGGTAATTGCAAAGGGAAAGAAAAGCATGGGGTAAATTCAAATTCAAATCTTGCTATTTGAAAATAGAGTAATATATCACTTGTACTTGCATAATCTCTTTCACTTAAAGATCCAAAAGCACCTTTAAAAAAGCATTTCATTAATTTTTTCAGTACTCTTGGAAGGAATGTGGTTGTCATGAGTTAGAAATGATATGGTGCAGATGGGGAAACCACTATCAGGTGCTATACACAGCTCCAGGGGTGAGAGGGCAAATGCGATTCACACAGGTTTCTTGGACCTCCAGGTGCTACCCGTGAAGTGACATTCCCCCAGTTGTTGAGAGACTTCAATGTGGAAGATAGAATTTATTGGATGGTAGGTGAGCTTATTTACTAGCTCCCAGTCACTTTCCTTTATTCTGATTTTCATGTGTAAATAATAGCCTGGACAGGCATGGGTTTGAGGATTCGGAATCGCTAGGTACCAGTGCACTCGCCTTCTCAGACTGACCAAGATCTCAGGAACCCTGGAAGAGTTTGCTGAAATCATCTGTATGTCAGTTTACCATGACCATAAGAGATCAGTGTACCATCTATGAAATCAGACACTTCATCAACATAACATACTAACAACATTGTCTTGAAACTGGCTTAAAACATGTGAAATATATATAGCACATGCGTATGAGATACATAATGGCACATCACTGTAAGTAGGGTCTCCCTCTGCTTCTTTAGTAGTATTTATTTCTCCGTGTGTGTTCCAGCAATGGAGTGAATGCTGTTTCATTAAATGTAAGAAGTTAGAACAAAAAAGCTGCTACTAAAATTTTAACAGGAAAGAATAATAGAAAGGGATTAGAGAAACAAACAAACAAGAGATTAAGCATTTCAAGACTTTCTGAGAGTCTGAGAAGTCCAGAATGATACCCAGATAGAAATGTATGTAGAAAAGAAACATGTAATGGGAATTAAAATTGCAAATACACAAAGACAGTGACTCTAACCACAAGTGATAAAACAAATCCAACAAAAGAGAGAGAAGGCAAGTAAAACAATATTTCTCCCGCTACCAAAATAAAGCATCCTATGACCTGGTTAAAAATGCCTTGGCATTTTTCATTTTCCAGGTATGACTTAAAAACAAGAATGTTAAAACAACAATGAGATAACATTAACACATCTGTTGGAATGGCCAAATCCAGGACACTGATGACATTAAATGCTGGTGAAGGCATGGAGCAACAGAGCTCTCTCATTCACCACTGGTGGGACTAAAAAATGGTACAGCCACTTCAAAAGACAGTCTGGCAATTTCTTATAAAACTAAACATACTTTAGCCCTGCCATCCAGCAGTCATGCTCTTTAGTATTTATCCAAAGGAAGTGCAAGTTATGTCCCCTCAAAAACCTACACATGAATGTTTATAGCAGCTTTATATATGATTGCCAAAATTTGGAAGAAAACAAATGTCCTCCAGTAGTGAATGGATAAAGAAACTGGTACATCTAGACAATGGAATATTATTCAACAGTAAAAAGAAATTAGCTGGTAAGCCATGAAAAGATATGGAAGAATCTTAAATGCCTATTACTAAACAAAAGGAGCTAATCTGAAAAGGCTGCATACTGTATGATTCCAACTATATGACATTCAAGAGAAGACAAAACTATGGAGACAGTACAATGTCTAGTGCCAGAGGCTGGGAGGGCAGAGGATGAATTGGTGGAACACCGAGGATTTTGAGGGCAGTGGAAAGATTCTGTATGAAATCACAGCAATGATATATGTCATTATACCTTTGTGTAAACTCATACAATGTACACTACCAAGAGTGAACCCTAAGATAAACTATGGACTATGAGTGATTACGGGGTATGAATTTCAATAAATGTACCACTCCAGTGGAGCACGATAGTGGGGGAGGCTGTGTGGGAGCAGAAGGTATGTGGGAAGTGTCAGTACTTTCTGTGAACCTTAAAACTGCTCTAAAAGAGGAAGTCTTTTATAACAACAAACAAGAATCGATGTGCGTACTATTTCAAATGGTTGTGGTGCAACCAGTTCTGAGAAGTAAGGAAGTTTGGACAGAAAAGGAGAATCATCAAGTAATTGTGGGTCTGAGCACAAAAAGCACAGCCCAAGGAGAAAAGACTGCAAGGTAGCATCTGCTGTGAGAACTGCAATGAAAGTAGACAGAGAATACACACTGGACAAAATGGACTGAGGCTGGATGAATGGTCCTCCTGATTATTCATGATCCTTGCAATGCAATGATTCCAAGCATTATTTCCAGGCACCAATTAAACACACATTTATTTCCCCTGATGTTCTGATATCTACTTAATCTTAACATTCCCTCGCCCATCGACTGGACCTGGGCACATCACACCAGAAAGACACCAGCAACAGCGTGACCTCCAAGACAGCTGAGAGATACTCATTTGTGGTTTTTCCACTCCGTGCCCTCCAAGAGCTCTGGGAAGCAGGACATTGGACTTTTACCTGATAACTGGGACTTACCGAGGGAAAACACAACCACCCCAAATCCATCAACAATGCAGCAGTATACCCAGGGATCAGGTGAAGAGACAGATCAGGATAAAGGCGAGTGATTCACACAAGCAGAGAGAAAAACGAGGCAGTTGGAGGCTCAAACAGAATTGGGAGGTTTGCTCTGAATTGTTTAAATGAACTGTACCAGTAACCATACGTGCAATGAGGGAAAACTTCTGAAGCCTGGCCAGAGGAGTTAGACTTTCTTTGGAACTACTCACATCTCTTTTTAAATAAAAGTTAAAGGAAAAGGAAGACTTGGGAGTCTTTAGATTTGACCAGCAAGGAAATTACTGAGAACCGAGGAAACTTCTATCTTCAATATTCCTTTTGAATGTCACTTCTAAGAGAATACATGAAAGCTTGGTAGACTGTCTGCATCCTCTATCACTCTGCAGTTAACGAAACCATTTTCTCCCTTACGTGCTAGAATTGCAACGATCTGATCTTTCGTGGCCAAAGGAGACAAAGGCAAATCATTGCTTGGGACTTATTTATTTGGGGGAAAATCATAAGGTTTTTGTGTGTGTGCACTTGCTTTCACTTACAGTCTCTTTAATGAATCCAGATGAGAAAAACTCCCAGCTGGGATTTTAGATAATTTGTTGTTATGCAAAAACCTGAAAAACAAAAGATAACTTTGAATCACAACACAGTAATAATGCTTTGGGAGACTAAAAAAAAAAGAATATTGAATCCATATACATTTTTAAAAATATTTCAGTGAGAGAGGGCAAATACAAAACAGAGTGTCATTTATGCAAGCACAGTTTTAAAGATTTACATGCATGTATTTTCTCATCCATGGTTTTTTGAATTTTTGGTTTTATTGAGTTAGAGATTACAAATGCTAAGGAGAAAAATCACGGAAATAAGTCTTCAAACCCACAGGAAATCAAGGTAGAGAATGTATTCATCAAAAAGAATGGCACAATAATATATGACTGCAGCAGCCTGCAAGAGAACCATGATTAACTGGATCTCATGGATGGCAACCCTTTGTCTACTTTCACTTGCTGGCCAGCAGCAGTTTTGCTAAACGACAGTTACATTTGGTGTTGCTGTGGTCCCTGGCTCAGCCAAGCATTGCCTGTTCCCTTTCAAATCCATGCCCACGTCCCCACTCCAGGCAGATCACCAAGAAGCACATCCCCAGGCTCTTTTGCCCATGGAGGAGGCCCAGGCCACAGTATTTTTACCCTTCCTTCCACCTGTTCGGTCCTGCACTGGTTTGGGTTCCCTGAGGGGGGCCCTGGCCATACAACTTCTTGCCACTGTAACGAGAGAAACTATATAGCAAATCACCAGCTAGGGTTCATCTGCTCACTAGCACCGCTGAAAACATATTCAACAAAGAGTACATGTATGAAGAGAGGACAAAACAGTAGTCTACAAAACAGAGGAAAGCTACACGCCATTTATTTCCAAAGACTGTGGGAAATGAGCATAAATAATCCAATAATGTGTAGGAAATGTTAACAATTAGCTACATCCAGCCTCCCTCTGAGTCCCGATTTATGACTAGTGCCCCATGTCAAAATTAAATAAGATTATCTGATCATGTTTTCCTAAAAATGTATGGTTTTAGCTTAATTTTAACTATTTTATCTCTTAGGCATTAAGATAACGGGTGTCAGCAGGAGTCAAAATATTTTTATGGCTTTGGAATTTGATGCACAACTGAGTAGATATAATTTTTTTCCTGGTCCTTACTATTTTAGTTCCTTATACCCATTTTCCCCTGCCCCACCCAATTCACCAAATTCAGAAACAATGGTTAGAGAATAAACAGTGAACAGTTAGGTTAAGATGGGCGTACAGGAAGAAGTTACACACAGCAATTCTCATTCTCCACAAACCCTAACCCATATCCATATCTCAGGAGATATTGGAATAGAATTTAATAATGGAGAAGTAGCTTGTAGTACATTGCAGCTGAACTTTGGGGAAAGCCACATAATCTGGACAACTTATCATGTGTTTTTTTGCTGGACTACAATCTTATTTCACTATTCTACAACTAGTAGAGTCCACTGTGATAACAATAGTAAAAAGGTTGCTGATTATTCTCTTAACATATTTAAAAGGCTGGAAATTGCATCAATGATCAGAGATTGAAAGATGTTATCTATTTTCCAAGCCAAGTAGACCCAATTAATTAACAGGCAAAACAAATCAAGAAAAATGCAAACCATTTTCATCATCACAGATTTTGAAGCAAGGTATGTAAATATTGAAAAATCATTGTCAAAAATTTTCCCTCATTTTGTACAGTGACAAAATGTCCAAATTAATGTTATTTCAACATTAGTTTATGTCATACATATTATTGGGGTTCCCAAATCAGATACTTTTGCTACTTGTTACTTCTATAACTATTTGTTTTCAAGTAGATTAATCTCTCTAAACCTCAGTTCCTTTGTCTCTAAAATGAACTTATTATTATAATAATTATTATTATTTATCTCCTAGGTTACTATGTCAGTGACAGCATTAAAACAGTAGTAGCATTTCAGTGGTAGAGTTCAGCAGGGGTGCAAAAATGAGGCCTGTGTTTTCTTTTTTCTCTTTCTTCTTTCCAACTTCTGTGAAGTTAATCTACAAAATGCTTCTGCTGACTGTTTATTGAGTTCTGCTTATAGAAGTGTCACTTTGATTGCTTTACTCCCAACAAGACCTAAAAAGCACCTCTTTCTGTATTGGAAAAGTTCATATAATAATTATTTGCTGCTGTTTTCTGTCAAAGATGTTTGGATAAAAAGAAAATTAGTGGTATCCATTGCACTGAAATTGATACAAAGACTGATCTCTTTCTTGTGACAGAAATATATGTGTTATCAAACAAATGAAGCCATGAATGAGTTTTTTCAACATTAATGTTCTGAGGAGAGAAAAGCGTATCTTCTGCCTGAAATTTAGGTTAGCATTTCAAGATATATCCATTGGAAATCCAAGAGACTTATAAGAAGTAGAGAAAACTTCATATTCAGATCCAATACTTTGAGGAAGCCTCTTGATAAAGCCTTAGCTTAGTGAGTTGCCTGCCTGATAAAGAAGACATTTCCAGGCTGGTTGACTCGATGCCAGTCCCTGCTGCTCCATAAAGCATCCCGTGTGATGTTGTTTCAAGCTGGTATTCTCTCCAAATCAATAAAGCTAAGTATATTCTTAGTCACCATGAATGTTCTTTATGGCTACAGAGTACCGAGGTTTTCTTCCTCTTGATATATTTTTCCCATTTTTTAAAGAGAGATTCAGTAAAGATTCTAAAAGAATACCATGTAATATACAAACTATAGCTTGTTGAGGTCAGTATGCATATAAAATATAAATACAGGGATCCAGCTTTACGAAGAATGTCCATAGTCTGACCACTTTGCAATTTGCAAGTGGCCCTGGGGAGAAATGGCATAGTTATCAGGTTCTTCGAACCAACCACAAATGATTAGACAAAAAGTCAGAATTTTGTATACTTTAACAGGCATTACTGCAATTTTCTGCCTGTGCATCAAGCTCTAAATTACCAGCTTGAACATTTCAACCCATGTGGCTTCACCAAAAGCGTATAGATTTTTTTGCTTGGTGATGTAATAATAAATAGTTTATTATTGTTTAAAGATAAGGCTTTTCTACTGGAGAAAAATCTAAGTTTGGTAAAGAGCCAGGAGTCTCAAATTAATTCTTCTCTTCATAGGAAAGATGAAGATGCAGGTCTTCACTTGCCTATATTGGCATCATGCCTCCGGTGAAAACAATATTCCACACAAGTGGTAGGCATTGATATTTATGAATGCAACACATGGAGGTTTTTATCAAAGCCTATAATTAAGTAAAGAACCATTCTAGGTATCCTGTTGCTGCTACTGCTGAATGCACATTACTTGAGGATGTGTGGTTACAGACAAAGTCATGCCAAATTTGTCATTTAATTTTAATATTTAAAATATTATTTCAACAAACATACTTCGAAGTTATAGGGAAAAAGAATTCTGACTCAAAATAGTGGCATAAGCATGTGAATTTGCTTCATTCTCTTTTAGAAGTCAACTGAAATAATAGCCCAGATGGTCAATACAATAAATAAACCCATAACAATCAAGAGGACAGAATGCATAAGGTCTTCAACAGATAAGAAATGTCAGTGAACTCTGGAAACATACAAAATGCATGCAAGAGGGTTGGAAGATGAAACAGAAAAAGCAGAAGCCCATAGAATATATTAAGCAGAAACAATCTGATTGCTTAGGACCCAAGACACCAAACAAAGTAGAGGGATAGGATGGGAAATGGGGCTAACTGAACATGTGGATGGAGAAATGGAATTAATTTGTAGCTGCTGTCAAATGCTAAGAGGAAAAAAATTACATATATATACATATATGTGTTTATATATATGTATTTATATATGTGTATATATGTATATATATTTATTTATATGTGTGTATATATATACACATTATACATATATATTTCTTATTATTTTTATAGGTTTTTCTCTACAGAAATTTTAAAATTAACAAAGAAAAGTAACAGATTTTGTGTGGAGCAGTAACTGAAGAGGGAGCCTTTCCTTTCACATTCTAGGATTTTAGACGAAGAAATCTGCCATTTTCCCCACCCAACTATCAAAACAAAAATTACTTCTAATGGGAAATTTTGGAAGAAAACAGACTGATCTACAAGGAAACAGGAGACACTTAAACCCCCAACCCAATATTTTCAAGTATAAATACCAAGGATCACAAGGCACAGGAGCTTAATCAGGACCATGGCAAAGAAAGCTCAAGACAAAACTAAGAACAACCGTCCAGAAGAACTAGGGGAATTCAAAGAACTAAAAAAAGAGAAACATAACAAAAACACAGTGTGCTGAATATATTCAGAGATCTTTCAAGAAATATGTATATATAGTTTTTATTTACATAATAGGGAGGAAACTAAAAGTTAAAGCCTTTTTTCTTGGTCAGTTCCCTAGTCCTTCAAGACTTTTCATGGATCCCAAGGTAACAGCCCCCTACGGAAGGTGAGAGTTGCCATCACTGCCATAGGGCCTGTGAGGGCTTCCAGATCTAACTTTGGGGAGCAGGAATCTCCCCTTACCAGTTTTCAATGGAGAACAGCAATGCTTATTTATCAGGAAAACTTTCCCCAACATTAAAGTCAGTGGCTTAGGTTTTTTGAGGTTATTAGTCATCGTGATGCTAAACCTTGAATTTGCTGAGGTGGAACTCACTGCTCAAGGCTGTTGGAGCAGGAAATGGGTATAGCTCCCTCCTCCATTACATGACTTCAGCAAAACAAGCATACAAATCCAAACAATGCAATTTCATGCATTACAATTCCCATACTTCTATATGCAAATAAGTTTGGAGTGATGGCATGGGAAAGTGGTTGATTAGCTCTTCTTATCTTTTAATTTTACTGGTCTATTTCATGTATCAGTATGAAAGGGCATCCTTTTCAAAACCTACAGACTCCTAATTACAATTTCTTTTCAGATATATTTTAATAAAACCTGATTCCTGATTAAGTTTAGCTACATTATTCTGCACTTTCTGCTCATAAAAAATCTATATCTTCTGCTAAAATCACAATTAATTTGTTAATATAAGGTACTAGAGGAAATGAAGGGGTAGAGTATCTTCATCCGATAAAAGAGAACACAAAAGGAGGCTGTCCAAGTGTCCTTTTGGTTTGTCATTGTTATTTAATAAAGCTTTATTAAATATAACATTCATCTAGAAAAGTACGCACGTCATGCTAGAAGCATGATGACTTTCCTGAAAGCAAATGCAGCTGGGAAAACGGAAAAAGACAAAACCACCAAGACTGCAGAAGCTCCGTCCTGCTGTTCTCCATCACCTCCTTCTCTCCAAAGGTAATCATTGTCTAACTTCTAGCTATTACACATGTTTCTGCTGTTTCTGAATTTCTTCAAAAAACAAAATCAAACTATGCAATTTTCAATGGTTGGATTTTTTTGCTCAAAATGTTTCTGAAAGTCATATTTGCTGTATAGTCTTCTATTTATTGAATATGTAGCAACTTATTTCTCTTCTTTTATTGGTGTGCTTGAGTAGCTCTAGNTCTCTTCTTTTATTGGTGGAGCTGTTAGAAGTGATGCTGTCATAAACACCCAGAACATGCTTCTGTTGCACATGCATACATGTCCAAGTCTATTGTGTCTATAACTGGAGGTGAAATGGATGGAAAGGTCATAGGGGTTGTGTATGGTTATCTGTGGTAGATTCTGCCACAAGTTTGCAAAGTGGCTTTACCTCTTTCATGAAGTGTTCATTGTTTTTGTCCTGTTTTTAATTGGGTTATTCATCTTTTCTCCATTAATTTAAAACTATAGAATGACTTACAGTAACTCTATCTTATAGTACAAAGGTGCAGACTTTGCTTTTTAGGCTTACAACAAAAAGTCCTGATCTCTAGGGCAGTCAATGCACTGTATAAACAGAAGAAGTAAAACAGAAGCAAAGGAGTCTAAAGAGTCAACACTTACAGTCGTTCTAATTTCAGAAGGTCTCCAAAGGTCTCTGGCTGTAGTGTTTCTATTTGGTTGAAATGAAGATACCTGGAAGGCACAAAACAAGTTTGTTATTTCTTGTGCTGGTGAGTAAAATAAAATGTTTGTGGAATTAACAATAGCTTCAGCTGAAATTCAGCTCTGAAATATTTCAAGTCCCTTCTGTTCTTTACAGTCCTGGACCTAAAACCTGATGTTCCAACAGGGAACCAAAAGGAAGCACATCCAGAAGCAGTAACTCAATGTTATCTCTTCTCTTATGTAGTGCTCTTGAGTAGAAAGATGCTACATGGTTGGTGAAGTTACCCTTCTACTCATTAATTTTTTTTAAGATTTTATTTATTTCTGTGAGAGAGAAAGCATGTGAGAGAAAGCAAGCACAAGCAGGGGGACGAGCAGAGGGAGAAGAAGTCTCTCCACTGAGCAAGGAGCACAACTTGGGGCTCAATCTCAGGACTCTGGGATAATGACCTGAGCCGACACTTAACCGACTGAGCCACCCAGGGGCCCCTACCTATTAAAAATTGTTAAAGTTAAGCTAGAATAATAATTAAGACTGGAATCATAATAAGACACATTACAAGGGACCACATGCTTATTATATTTCAGGATAGAAAGAATGTTCCAGTCTAGAGAAGACAAAAAATGACTTATTTTATGTAATAGGATGAATATTTGAAGTGAATTAACTATGCCTGAGGATATATACAAAGTAATGTATCTTCTTTTAATCCATTTAGAACTAGACTTTTTCAGTCCTTGGTAACCCCCTATGCAATCAATCCAGTGGATATTTCCAAAGCTGTGATTTTAGAAAAGCTTCTCTTGAGGTAACAAGCAGCACAACTAAAGACAGAAAGGTTACCTTTCCTCTCAGAAATTCTGTGATGAAATGGAGAAACATGCCTTCAAAGCAGAGGGCTGAGCAGAGCAAATCTTAGATCCACTGCTAAGGCTACATACTTCTCTACAAAAATTTGAATATCCACCTTACACCTGACTTCTAAACACAGCTTTTTCAAAATCATTGAAATGAAACCAACAGTCACATCTAGCAGTCTATTG